>NC_068987.1:37115990-37116833 GCF_001194135.2 Octopus bimaculoides
TTCTTTGTAAGCCTAGTACTTATTCTATCGGTCTCTTTTGCCGAACCGCTAAGTTACGGGGGACGTAAACACACCAGCATCAGTTGTCAAGCGATGTTGGGGGAACAAACACACACACATATATATATATATACATATACATATATACGACGCACTTCTTTCAGTTTCCATCTACCAAATCCACTCACAAGACTTTGGTCGGCCTGAGGCTATAGTAGGAGACACTTGACAAGGTGCCACGCAGTGGGACTGAACCTGGAACCATGTGGTTGGTAAGCTAGCTATTTATCACACAGCCACTCCTGCACCTATATATATGTACATATATTTTATACATATGCATGTATGTGTGTACGTGTCTGCGTGTGAGTGCATGTGTGTATGTATGGAAACACTCGGTGATGTATTGTATCTCGGTGTGTAAGTGATTGTATAAGTATGAGCTAATGAATGAATGTATTTTGTGTAATGGTACAGTTTGGCATGTGCAGAATCACATGTTGAAGATGAATAAATAAACAGACAACGTGCACATTGCAGCTCATGTCGAATGTGATAACACACTCATACCAACCAAATTGAAACCGTCAGCATTTGTTAGTTTCAAAGAAGCCATGGATGTTGTTGCACGGAAATCTAGATTTACTAATGGACACAGCAACTGAGTATCGCCTGAGGAGATATATATAGATCGTCATATACAGGTAAATCGTTACATAATTTAATTTAAACTTAACTTTAAATCCTGTATTTACGAGGATCTGTATGTATCAAAACATTTGTAGGGATTAAAAAGCTGCCTAACTGTACTTACTCTTCTTTTTGACTCTTTTACTTTTACTT
>NC_068987.1:37117722-37118117 GCF_001194135.2 Octopus bimaculoides
TATATATATATATATATATATATGTGTGTGTGTGTGTGTGTGTATGTATATGTATATAAAAAGAAAACAGTAAAAGAGTCAAAAGGAAGAGTAAGTACACTTAGGCAGCTTTTTAATCCCTACAAATATTTCAAAACATACAGATACTCATATATACAGGATTTAAAATTAAGTTTAGATTAAATTATGTAATGATTTACCTGTATAAGAAGATCTATATGTATCTCCTCACGCGATACTCAGTTGCTGTATCCGTAAGTAAATTTAAATTTCCATGCTACAACATCCATGGCTTCTTATATATGTAATGTAGATAGATAGATAGATAGATAGATAGATAGATAGATAGATAGATAGATTGATAGATAGATAGATAGATAGATAGATAGATAGAT
>NC_068987.1:37123963-37125306 GCF_001194135.2 Octopus bimaculoides
ATATATATATCTATATATATATCTTTTACTGGTTTCAGCTCAAGGCTGAGGTCATACTGGTGCACCACTTGTAGTTACTTGGTGTCCTTTCTGATATTGTTTTTGGTGAAGTAGCAAGTTGGATGGAGCTGCTCTTCTTTGTGTTTCCTTCTGCGATGTGGATTCATCTGGTATCTGATAGAAACCTGTCCAGACGTCCCTTGAAAACTTCCACATCAACATGACATAGATCTCTAAGGTTGCCTGGAAGGATGTTGAACAACTGCAGGCCCTTGAAACCCAGACCATTGCAGTATTGTGTCCTTATTTCAGATGGGGATGATGGGATCTTTGGTGGGATGCAGTACCATCCAGTTCGAGGATTAGTATAGCTATCAATTCCAAAATTGGGAGCTAAACCCTCCAAGATATTCCAAATATATATCACTGCATACATCTATCGTCTTCTCTCCAGGGAATAGATATTCAGCTCCTTTAGCCTCTCCATCTTTTGCATTGAGTCAATCTTCTTTGTGTATTAGCGCTGGACTGCTTTGAGCTCCAGTTTGCTTAACACTTTCTGGGGACCATAGTTGGGAGCAGTAATCCAAGCAACTGAGAACGAAAGTCTTCCATAGAAGTAGCAGGGCCTCCCTTCTCCTGGTTCTGAATGTCTTCAGAATCCATCCAGCCACTCGCCTGCACAGTGTTGCCATCTTGGTAATATGCACATGGAATATTGCCTCATTGCACATGGGAACCCCCAGGTCAAGCACCATCTCTGACTCTCTGATCGTATTACCTTCTGGTCCAGTGTATTCCAATTTTAGCCTGGTGTTGGACTGATACTGGAGTGCCTGAAATTTCATAGCATTGAACTGCGTTTTAGTTTTGTTAGCTCATTTGTAGATTACGTTCAGGTCTTTCTGCAGTTTTATGATGTCCTCTGGGTTCCTAACTGTCTGCGATACTTTTATGTCATCAGCATAACTGGTTAGATTGGTTGACTGTACCATGGAGGGCATGTCTGAGAGGGCCACCACAAACAGTAATGGCCTCAGTACAGTTCCCTGTGGGACTCCACTGAGAATTGGTGTCTCTTCAGAGTGAGCACCATTGGCTACAACTGTTTGACTCCTGCCCTTCAGAAAATCAAGCAGCCGCTCTCCCAGTTTCTTGGTAATACCAAGGTTTCCCAGCTTGCAACAAATCATGCCATGATCAACCTTGTCGAAGGCCTTGGCAAAATTAAGATATATCATGTCTATAGATGACTGGTTTAGCTGTTGCTTCAGTACCCAGTCAAAATGCTGCAGCCATGTTGCGTGTTTGTGAGAAGGTTGTTTTCATCTAGGAACGTGATC
>NC_068987.1:37125648-37129840 GCF_001194135.2 Octopus bimaculoides
TATTACATCCTTTTCTGTTATCTTGATATAATCGAGGGTTACCTCTTTTCCAAATAGATTCATTATATTGGGAAACTGCTTCAGCTTGTTTATTTGCATATTTTCCAGTGGAGAAGTGAAAATACTTCAGAATTGTTTATTTACTGCTTCACTTATCTTCACCAGGTCTCCAGTTAGTGAGCTGTTTTTACCAAATAGTGGCCGTATCTTATAGCGTACTGAGGCAGACTCCTTTGCCAACATGTAGAAGGCTTTAGGATTTCTTTTTATATTTTCAACTGCCCAGGTTTCTCTTGCTTCTCTTTCTCTTTCATGGGAGATTTTGAGTTTATTTTCTATCTCAAAGAGTTCCTCTGTCAGATTGGATTTCACTCTGTCATTAAGGTGTTTGTTTAAACGATTCAAAATCTTTATTCTCTGCTGCATTAGTATTCTCCTGTCTCAGGGAATGATGTTTTTGTGACTTTACTTTTTGTATATTTTATTTTTTTCATTAAGTATTTAATAAAGTTATTTTTAATATGCTGTTGAATTAGGGTAAGTTTAACTTTTATTATTTTCTCTTTCAGCTTTAATTAACTTGCTTTCTGCTTTTTTGTTTTTCCTTTTGCTTTCAGTTAATTATTTAATCAGGCTACTTCATTAGTGTGTTACATGCTTCAGATATGTGCATCTAAATTTATTGAGGCACAAATATAGTCATTTTTGGTTGTGTCTCTGTGGGCAGACCTGAAAGCATGCAGTAAGGCTGTCCAGAAAAGGCATTGGTTAAAAGTGCTTATATTCTGAAATTACTTTTTAAATTTCAAAATTAATTAAAAGGGATTTTTCATAATTCAAATTTATATTAATAGGATGTGGGTAATTTTAACTTGTGTATATCTGATATGCTTTTATAATCACTGTTGTATTGAATAATTATTGATAGATCTAGACTAGCAGCAGTCAGTGCTATTATCCCCCACTCGAAATCTAGGTTACTTAAGGTGAGCATGGTAACTGATGATTTTGGGGTCTTGTTGTTTGTAACAACATATATATCGTGGAAGAGGTAGGCCCAGGAAGACCTGGGCTGAGGTGGTGAGGCAAGACCTTTGTACATTGGGCCTCACCGAGGCGATGACTACTGACCGAGACCCACTAAGGGATAGTATCTATCCAGTATACTGCTGGGAGGGTACCAAATTATTGTTACACTAGTGTTATACCAAGTGTAATAAGTGGGTGCGGGAAAAAGGGGCGGTTGTTTTACCCCAAATTTATATAGCAATTAGAAAATGGAGGATAATATGGTGTACCCAATGACTTGCAGACAGTGTGTCCCATTGAATTAATTAACTTAATTTGTAACTAAGGTGACAAAAAACCACAAAGTACAAGTGTTTATGACAAACCATGTTATATTGACAACCAGGTTTACAAATAAAAGTGCATAAGGAATTTGAGAAGAAACATAAACTTACAGCTGTTTTGGCCTAGCGTTGGCATGCCCCATTCTATCCGAATAGCTCCTGCCGGAGTAACTAGCAGATGAAATGCTGAAATGGGGGTGCATGCACGATTTGCTAGGCCTCTTCAGAGATTCACAAAAAATTCCATACAAATATACATTAAGAGATAAAAACAAATATGAAATAGAAATAAAAATAAAAATAAAAATAAGGGTACAGCAAGAATAAAATAAAAAATAAATTAATGAAAAATGAAAATATAACATATAAAAATATAAGAATATAAGGCACATAAAAAGCCTACAAACAGTACATGAGGCCATACAAATAGTTATAGACACTCCAATATATAAGTCTGTGTACATAACCATACTTAGATGTTCAATGATTCAAAATCATATATATATGTGAGTACACAGGTGTGTATATATCCATCTATCCCCTCACACATACATATACATATACAAATATGTATACATAGGCATTCTCCTACGTACATGGTCCCTGGTACCAATGCTATCTGCTGTGTTTTTAGGGAATTAATTTTTTATTATCAGTTAATAATATCTCCTTAAATTCATTAGTATATAATAAACAAGAAGCACTACCTATTCGATAAGATTTAGCCTTACAAACTATCTCTCAATTTCTTAGATTTAAGCTCCCCTATATATTTACTAAGGTCAGTAGAATTAATTAAATTTCTATTCTCAAAAGAATTCATATGTTGAGTCACATGTAACTGAATTTTGTTAGAAGTCAACCCTATGTAAATAGTATTTAAATCATAACCATTCATACTATTATCCTCAAGCAAAGTCACTATACATTTATATACTACATCCTCCAAATTACAATTATTATTAAATTTACATTTATTTTTATCTCTACATGTATAATTAATCATGTTCTGGACTGTATTATCATTATTGGAATAATTACTTGATTTGTTTTTGTAAAACTTATTCAGCTTAAATGTATTAAGGGAAGGAATAATATTACCAACATTATTAGTAGTAGAGTAGCTAACTCCAAAATTATCACTAGAAAAAATGTTATTATATTTTTTATTATCCCTAATGAATACCTCAATTATATTTAAAATCTCTTTAATAATTTTTGCTTTAACTTGAGCTCAAAATTAGAAGAAAGCAATGATAATCTTTTACCTATATTATCTGTCAATAATTTCTTAATCGAGGATGGATGATTACTATTAGCATTAATATATCTAATGTTTTCATTAATTTTATGGAATGGTTGGATCTTACCTGTTATTAAATTCAAATTAGCATCTAAGTAATTAACATTATAGTTCTCATTATATATAGTTAAGCTTAATCCATATCTTTAAAAAAAAAACTATATAGTTTCTTCTTATATAATTCTAATTTTCTATTAGTGCAATCCTTAGCCGTTAATAAAAGGTTATCCCTATATAAACCACCCTCCAACTTTAATTTTTCTAATTGAAGTTCTGATAATAAATAAATACCCACTAAATCAGTTGCCTGTGCAGAATCGGGTGCCCCCATAGGTATATCAAAATAGTCCCTAGTATCCTTCCTAGCCCACAGTTTATTATTACATCTAATTAACAATTTCCTAGCCGTTTTTACTACATGAACTTCATCATGTCATACCTACCTTATTCATTGCATAAATTAGGACCTTATTGAGTACAATCTCATTAATAGAAGAAGAAGAATTATCAATATCTATCTGTATGAATTTATATCTATTTTTATCTTTAATATCATTAAACCATTTTAAAGTATCATTAGTACTATTCCAAAGTTTAAGGTAATTAATTTCATTTAATTTATTAATATATTTATCTAAAATGATCTTACTTAATTTACCTATATCTGATTTACATGGACAAATAAGTTTAACTTTTGGGTCAGAATAAAAATTATCCTTACGGTCTTTTAGAGTAATTCTAGGGTGCATAGGTACATAAGGTTCAGTTTTATCTAAACTATATTTTACCATAATTAACTTAGAATTCTTATTTATATTATAAAGAGTATTTTCTGGAACAATTTTATATTCTTTATATATTTATTTCTCTAACAGGTTATCATATAATTTAACATCTACTTTATACAGGTTCCTAGTTTTGTCTGATTGTACTATAATTCCTTCAATATTACATATTTCTTTTATTCTAATAACTAGATTTCTTAAATATTCATTATGTCTATTTGGGTATTTATGAAATTTAATGTTCTTCACCACCTTCTAAATGTTTTCCTCTAAGACCTGTATATCCTTATCATATGGGGGTTCCTTTCGAGATTTGAATTTTGAATTGATATAATTAGAATTCTCTACATCATTAATATTAGATATGTTATAATTATTATAGTAGGCTTTCCATTTAATCCTATTAATAAAATCTTTAATATTATTAAGTTTCAAAATATATTCCTTTCTATATTCCATAAATATATATAAATACATAAATATATACATATATATATGTATATATACATAAATATATATATCATCATCATCATCATCATCGTTTAACGTCCGCTTTCCATGCTAGCATGGGTTGGACGATTTGACTGAGGACTGGTGAAACCGGATGGCAACACCAGGCTCCAGTCTGATTTGGCAGAGTTTCTACAGCTGGATGCCCTTCCTAACGCCAACCACTCAGAGAGTGTAGTGGGTGCTTTTACGTGTCACCCGCACGAAAACGGCCACACTCGAAATGGTGTCTTTTATGTGCC
>NC_068987.1:37132070-37134760 GCF_001194135.2 Octopus bimaculoides
ATATATATATATATATATATATATATATATATATACACATATATATATACATATACATACTCATATATATATAAATATATATATACATACACACATACATATATATATACATATACATATATACATCTCTGAGTGGTTGGTGTTAGGAAGGGCATCCAGCTGTAGAAACTCTGCCAAATTTAGATTGGAACCTGGTGTTGCCATCCGGTTTCACCAGTCCTCAGTCAAATCGTCCAACCCATGCTAGCATGGAAAACGGACGTTAAACGATGATGATGATGATGATGATGATGATGATATATATATATATATTAAAATTATAATTAAGGGTATCTAAGAGATACCACTATACTAGATATAGCAGCCAAAACTTGACTCTAAAACCACATTAAATGTTCATACAGTACCAGGAGAGAAGGCAAAGAGACAAAATAAACTAGCAAAAAAGTATTGGATAATTCCAGATCCCGGATTTCTGGCTCTGCATAAGAAGTGCTTTGCTTTCATCAGTGGAATATACGCAAAATAGTACATAAATACAAATATATATATACAACATACCAATATATATATATATATATGTGTATGTATATATATATATATTTAGGCGTGGCCTTGTGGTAAGAAGCTTGCTTCCCAACCAGATGGTTCCAGTTTCAGTCCCTCTGTGTGGCACCTCAGGCAAGTGTCTTCTACTATAGCCTCAGGCTGACCAAAGCCTTGAGATTGGATTTGGTAGATAGAAACTGAAAGAAGCTCATCATATATATAATACTTTTCTCGTTGGATTCCATGTTGATTTCTCTTTTTGCTATCTGTGATTTTATTTTTGATCTTCTATGTAAATGACGATATTTCTTCTGTCTGGCTGCTTTTCTTTCTACAAAATGGGAAGTTACATTGCAGAACAGTTATTTTAACATGTTGTATTTATTTATCACCTGACGAAATACATCTGCACCATTGGATGCTCCTGAACCAGTTGTTGGGTGTCCAACCCATGACGAATCAATGCTAGATGTGTTGAAACAATTGTCGTGATTAATAATAATTTCTCGTATATTCCATCTTCCGTCTTTCATTTGCCATATATATGCATGTTTGTGTGTCTGTGTTGTCTCCCACCATTGCTTGAGAACCGACGTTGGTGTGTCTACGTCCCTAGACCTTAGCAGTTTGGTAAAAGAGGCCGAGAAAATAGGTACTAGGCTTACAAAGAATAAGTCCTGAGGTCAATTTGTGCGACTAAAGGCGGTGTTCCAGCATGGCCGCAGTCATATAACTGAAACTAATAAAAGAATAAATGAATATATATATGTATATATACACATATATATTTCGTTTTTGGATTTGGTTTGCAAGATTCTTTGTGTGTGTTCGTGTGTTGAAGCATATTTTGTCTGGGGAGAGTCATTCTCTTTTTGTACCTTATTTAACACACCAAGGTAGTGAGCTGGCAGAAACGTGAGTATGCTAGGCAAAATGCTTAGTGGTATTTTGTCTGTCTTTACGTTCTGAATTCAAATTCCGCCGAGGTCGACTTTCATCCTTTCAGGGTCAATAAATTAAGTACCAGTTCTGTACAGGTGTCGATCTAATTGACTGGCCCCCTCCCCAAAAATTTCGGACCTAGTGCCTAGAGTAGAAAAGATTATTTAATACACTCACCAGTTCCATTTTCATTCATTTACTTCTTTATATTTTTCTAAAATTTTCGTTGCGTCTTGCAACCTTCGCAATAGTCATTGACTCTGTCCATTCTCTGAGCTGCGTTCTTTTTGTTTGTTTGTGTGCATGTATGTGGGTCAGTGAGGGTCAAATACAGGAGTACGCCCTCATACATGAAACATCCCCAGTACTAAATAGGAAATATACGTAGTAGGTAGCCATACTCTTACACCCACAGTTTACATATATACAAATAGAATAGTTAGTGGGCTGTTATGTAGACGTATATGTGTGCATGTGTGTGCATATGTCTGTATGTATGTATGTATAGGAAGAGAGCTATGAGCAGAATATGGATCTTGTCCAGGTATTCATTGATTTAACAAAGGCCTTTGATACTGTAAATAGGGCCTTTCTATGGAAAATATTTGGCTAACTTGGATATCCGGATCACTTTGTGTCTATAATTAAATCATTTCATGATGGGATAGAGGTTTGGGTCAATTTTGGTGGTGGCATGGTGGGACCCATTCCTGTAGAGAATGGTGTCAAGCAGGGTGACATCCTCGCCCCAACTCTCTTTTCTTTGTACTTTGCTGCTGCTTTTACTCATGCTTTTGTTAAGGTTAGCTCTCTGGAAATATATGTCAGATATCAATCTTCTGGCCACCAATTTAATCTTCACAGATTTGCTGCCAATTCAAAGGTTCTCCAGTCTATTATTGGTGACCTCCTTTATGCAGATGACTGTGACTTAGTCACTCATACAGTGGATGACATGCAAATACTCATGAATTGCATTTCTGCGTCTTGCAAGGCATTTGGACTCAGCATTAGCCTGGACAAGACTGTTGTAATGTTCCAGCTTGCACCAGGAAATCCATATGTGAAACCAGCTATCTTGGTTGAAGGAACAATTCTGAAGGTAGTAGACAAGTTTGTCTACCTGGGCAGCACACTCAGCTGTTCATGCTCCCTGGATGAGGAAATATCTTTCAGGTTGCAGAGAGCAACTAATTCCT
>NC_068987.1:37136745-37138761 GCF_001194135.2 Octopus bimaculoides
ACAAAAAAATACAAAACACGAGTACATGGAACATGAACTGCTGTTTCGAACAATGAAAAACACAAATGGAAAACAAAACAAACATAAAGAACAACCCTTCATCAGTTGTTGGCTGTTTTTCTAGTCTTGTATTTCAAGCATTTAACAACAATATATGCTTTCGATAAAACAGTTGCTCCCACAAAGCAAATTAAATAAAATTTGGGACTTTGCAGAGAGTCAAAATTGGTAACATAAATAGGACAGTGCAAACAAACAGGAAGCCCATCATTTATATGATGGGCTTCATTCAGTTTCTATCTACCAAATCCACTCACAAGGCTTTGGTCAGCCTAAGGCTATAGTAGAAGACACTTGCCCAAGGTGCCATGCTGTGGGACTGAACCTGGAACCATGTGGTTGAGAAGCAAGCTTCTTACCATACAGCCATGCCTGCATACATACACACACACATATATATATATATCTACACACTCATATATACACATACATACACATACATCATCATCATTTAACATTTGGCATCCATGGTGGCATGTGTTGGGCAGTATATCATTTCGTCAATCGCAGCAGCTTCCAAGCTTCACCACTAATTCAGTTCTCAACTAATTTGCAAACTGTTAACAGTTTTAAAGAGGACAGCTCCTCAGCTACATTTTGGCATAAATAGTTTGAGATTTGATTCAGTAGAAAAAAGTTACATCAAAATATCTGCGACCTCAAGGGGAGCAGTAAGACACCTATTCACTTTAAATTAACATAAACTTTTTAATTTTAAAATAAAAGCATACTTTTCTTAGGCTTAAATGATAGAAAAATGCATGAGGAATTCAGAGTTGTTAGTCGCATTGAACAAAAATTAGTAGAAGAACATTTATGGGGTTCAAATTCTGCCGAGGTCAACTTTGCCTTTCATCCTTTCGGGGTCGATAAATTCAGTACCAGTTACATACTGGGGTCGATGTAATCGACTTAACCCCTTTGTCTGTTTGTCCCCTCTATGTTTAGCCCCTTGTGGGCAATAAAGAAATAAGAAACGTTAGTGCACCAGGCGAAATGCTTAGCGGTATTTCGCCTGCGTTTACATTTTGAGTTCAAATTCCGCTGAGGTCGACTTTGCTTTTTATCCATTTCGGATCTATTCAATTTGACGTACAGATTATAATAAATTTTTTTTAACTAAACACTTTCAAACTTCAGATACTGGTACAATGTGTCACATACAACAGAGTTTACTCTTAACATTTTTGACAAAATTTTGTATTTTAGAAGTTATTTCCTCACAAGTTACAGAGTGACAATGGACAAATTCGTGTTTGATAAGTGTCAATATACGAAACTCAGCTTTTGACTTACTCTCTAACTTCTGCCAATGATATACATGCACATTATACATATATGTGTTAAAAATCTCATCATGCAATCAAACCAATGAAAGAGCCTCTATGTGGTCGCTGGACACGCTAAAAATAGCAGCCAATGTATCCCCCTACCCAGTACTTTATAAGGTAAAATCCTAAATTATTAATTGACACATTATTAATTATCTTATAACAGCAATGCCTGGACAAATCATGGATTACATGGAAAAATGTGAGCATGAAAAGTAATATTCTGAAGATTATAAACCTGGAAAAGTACAGGACAAGCTATTACACCTGAAATAGTATAGGACAAATTCAGCTGACGACTAGCATCACACTTGAAATTCAAGAGTACCAATGAATTTGAATCAAACTGTTTTGATCCATACATGTAACTCCAAATACATTTGTTGAGTACCCTTTTTTCATTTGTCCACTCACTTATGTATATATATCATCATCATCATCATCATCATCATCGTTTAACGTCCGCTTTCCATGCTAGCATGGGTTGGACGATTCGACTGAGGACTGGTGAAACCGGATGGCAACACCAGGCTCCAATCTAATTTGGCAGAGTTTCTACAGCTGGATGCCCTTCCTAACGCCAACCACTCAGAGAGTGTAGTGGGTGCTTTTACGTGTCACCCGC
>NC_068987.1:37140251-37154672 GCF_001194135.2 Octopus bimaculoides
ATATATATATATATATATATATATATATATATATATATATACTGTAATGGACATGTTATTCTGATGCAGCCAGCCAAGGCGATCTGTCACAAATCAAATTTGATATGACTGACAACAGATTTTCTCAACACTCTTAATAGTAACATGGAGAAATTTCAAGTACTACAATAAAAACTTACACTCTGCTTCTATATGGAGTACCTTTGCCTTTTGTTTGTAAACTTATATAGTGAGACATACTAATACAGTGTGTGTATGTGTGTGTGTTTGTCTATGTACACATTTGTGTATATGTCATGTGCATGAGTTTGTAAGAGTATGCATCTGTATAATTATGTACGTTTGTGTGCATGTATACCCGATAGAATGAAGGCTACCCTCTAACTGTAAAGAACTAGGTCACACATCATAAAACTAACTTACTAGAATAGATGATAGTAGAGGTGTATTAATATAACAAGATACAAATGATAATGTCAATGCTTTATATTGGTGATGGGAAATGGGGGTAGCCTAGACTGTGTGGTTGGGGGAGAAGGGGAGGACAGCAGAGTTATTGGAGTTATTCATCATTCAGAATATATGGTGTTATGGGAAAACATGTTAGAATCTGTTTTGCATTCATACCTGAGTGTTTGAGTTTCACTAATGAGTGATGGGGTGCA
This sequence comes from Octopus bimaculoides, assembly GCF_001194135.2. NCBI lineage: Eukaryota > Metazoa > Mollusca > Cephalopoda > Octopoda > Octopodidae > Octopus > Octopus bimaculoides. The sequence continues at coordinate 37,140,917 of NC_068987.1, forward strand.
AGGTGAGTAATAAATACATATGCACACACTCACATACAAATATGTGAATATAAATATATGCATGTATGTATATATATATATATATGTGTGTGTGTGTGTGTGTGTGTGTATGATTCATCATAATCATCATTTAACAGCCATATTCCATGCTGGCATGGGTTGGACGGTTTGACAAGTGCCAATGTGTCCAAGGACTGCATCAAGATCCATTGTCTGCTTGAATATATTATTTTCTTATTCTTTAATTTGTTTCAGTCATCTGATTGCAGCCATGCTGGAGCACTGCTTTGAAGGATTTTAGTCACACAAATCGACCCCAGGACTTATTTTCTTTTAAGCCTAGTACTTATTCCATCGGTCTCTTTTGCTAAACTACTCAGATACTGCGACGTAAACACACTAGCACCAGTTGGGGAACAAATACAGACACACACACACACACATATATATATATATATATATATATATATATGTGACAGGCTTCTTTCAGTTTCTGTCTATCAAATCCGCTCAAAAGGCTTTGGTCAGCCCGAGGCTACAGAAGACACTTGCCCAAAGTGCCATGAAGTAGGACTGAACCCAGACCATGTGGTCGGGAAGCAAGCTTCTTACCACATAGTCATGCCTGCATCTTATTACCTATATACACTCACACACAAGCACATATATACACACATACATATATATATATATATATATATATATATATATATATATATATATGCATATTAGGCTTATGACTTTTTCACAACCTAATAACCCTATACTGAATAACCCTATTCAATGAATAATTTGATAAAAATCAGGAAACTAACATTTAATTTGGTTTATTTGAAAAAACGTCACCCTCAACTAAGAAATTGATCACCACTTTTGACCCAAATCATGCAAAATTCTAGGTGCGGTTCATAACGCCTGCTCAAGTTTTTACGAAACTTGGTGTGCTGACTCAAACCAATGCAGAAATAGTAAATGCAAGAGGGCTGTGGAATAAAAGGGTATATATACATTTTTAAGATTACTGAATTTGAATTGCTCTATGTAAAGGTTCAACACTAGGCTATTTTAAGACAGAGGCCACCACATGCATTCAATAACATACAAAATTTTAAAATAATACATATTTTTAACTTCATAGGTTTAATTCCAATTTTAAATAACAGTATAAGAAGAAGAGTGCTGAATGTTAGCAAATTTTTAAACATAACAAAGAATTAATATGGTTTGTTAGATAAAATAAATCAAAGCTGAAGTTTCTCCTTTTTACAAACATCATAAAGATCATGAAGGCACTTGACTGCCCATTCTGCACTCTGATTTCTTCTGGGAATTTCCAGTTTTGATGGTTCTTGATTTCAAAATTTTTTTCACTGAGTTCAATACTTTATTATAAACTTGCAGGCTATCACATAACTTCTGATATCCATGTACATTGAATGTTTGGTCAGTAAACCAAAAATCTGCCTAGCTGTAAGAGATGAATCAACAAACATTGAGAAGTAAAACTTTTTTTTCTGGTAGAAGAATAAATGCCAAAAGAGCAAGTATTGCTCGAGAATTCCTTCTTGCATTACTTAAGTTGGATATTTTTTGAAACTTAACAGTAGGAAATTTCCTGGTTTCTTGAAAGAAACAAAAAAACTCTGGTCAAATGAAATAGAAATTTCATGCCATCTCGCCATCCTGTTGATGCAGAAATCTTTTCTTCACCATTGTTGAAATTAGCCTGGAGTTTCTCATAATTACTTAGAAGCTCTGGGATGAATGCATATTCAATACTGGGAGATGACCTGTTTTCTCCAAGTTTGTTATCCATTACAAGAAGAAGAACTCTATCAAGGATATGATGCTGACAACCAATAAATTGCAGTTCTTTGAAACCATTTTGAGCAAACAGCCTTTGCAACTGAATGACAATGTCATTTCTTTTCCCAGTGTTCACACTCATTGTATCAGCAACAATCATCTTTACACAGTTCCATAAATTGTATTCATCTAAAACAGCTGTTATTCCTTTCACAACAGCATTGGCTTTTCCCTTTGCTAATTGGAGTGCTTCTAACTTAACTTCTCTTTGTTCATTCTTTAAAACTAGCACTTGATATTCTTGGTCATCAATATGTTCACCATGAAAATGCAATGACCAGTTTTCGAAATGTAGTGTTTTCTTCATTTTCTTTTTTAGTCTAACAGCTTCTTTGATAGTCAATCTCTAAATACCGAACTGGGAAGGAGTCTCGACATGATTCCATCTTGAGATAATTGTCGACAAACTGTTGCTCCTTTTTGGGTTGATAACTTGGAAGATATAACTAACTTGGTTGCAGTTCCAGTTTTGTTATACTTCCTCCTTGTTTGTGTGGATTCTTCATCTGATTTTCTGGACTTTTGATATTCATTTTCAGTCTCTGCTTCAGATGTTGATGATGACACTGGAGTTGCTCTGGTTGAAGTTGGTAATAAGGATACTTTACTTCTTTTGGATGGATGGATGGATACTTTGGGAACCTGCTGCCTTTCCAGTTGCATACCGAACCTGTTCCTTGCTTTCAATTTGAAAATAATATAACCTTCTATCTTCACTGCACAGCCATTCACTGTTTTCCTTTGGGATGTCAAAAATTCCTTTCAATGAATCATATTTTCCGTTTTACACATTTAACGTAGGTATTCAGCACTTTCTCTACTTTTGCTTGTACATTTTGCATTGATAAATATGGGAAATTTAATTTCTTTTGTCATAAAAGATTTACTTCTTTCGATATTTCCTTTGTTCTTTCTTTCCTTCCTTTGCTTGTACCTCCAAAGAACGGGTAGCAACTGACAATTTGAAGTTCCATTGCTATCCTGCAGTTGTTTCCCAAGGAATAGGTCTTCTTTTCCTATGTGAGTCTTGAAATTGCACGAGATTCTTCGTCCAGATTGTCTTGTCTCTTTGAGTGACACAAGCACTTCTCATATGAGACATTATTTTAGATACTCTAGTTGGATAAACCTACTATTCTGAAAAAAAGTTAATATAGTCAGAGTATTTAGTGTCACAGAAATAAAAAGGAGAGGAATAGGATATTTCCTAAAGTAGGACCTAAGTGGTAACAAATTAAAAACTATAACTTCTAAATTACTTAAACTTGAAAGCTGAAATTTGGGATGTACTGTTTCTGCATTGCGTTAAGTCAGCACACCAAGTTTGGTAAAACCTTGAGTAGGTGTTATGAACCCCCTTACTAGAATTTTGCATGATTTGGGTCAAAAGTGGTGTTAGATTTCTTCAGTTGGGGGTGATGTTTTCTTTAAAAAATCTTAAAATAAAGGTTATTTTCCTACTTATATGAAATTGTTCATCGCATTTTGATACAGGAAATTGTTTACTTCCAAAAAAATCGAAGTCATAACCCTAATGCATGCATACATGCATACATACATACACTAGATGTATACTTAGATATATATTTGTTATCTAGCCAATATAAAAAGAATAATAGTAAAACAAGAAGACAGATATGACTATAAAGGACAAAAAGCAAACAGCTTATTTGTGATTACAGAGGACAAAGTAAATAAACAGTGTAAGATCACAGACTTTGCAATTCCTATAATAAAAGATTCAACGCCAAACAAATTGTAAAAATTGAAAAATATCAGGACCTACCCCAGAGAACTGAAAAGACTAAAACAAGTATTCTAAAAGTAACTAGTATACTTGGCACACCACCCTAAATGCTACCAAAGAAACTGAAAGATATTGGAACTCAGACTTGTACTGTTGACAGAAAAGTCCCTATGCAAGAATCCTATGAAAGATTGATGTTTGTAACACTAAACTTGCAGATTATGAACTGAGACACAATTTCTTCTGCATATTTACTCACAAATGCTAAACAACATTGTAATGAATTAAGTTGAATCAGAAGGGAATAAATGAACTTCACTGTTGGTTGTGATGCACAAGTTCTATAGTGGTTTACATATTTGTACAAACTACAAGATAGAAGTGAATACAAGCATATGTTCTGATTTCTATCCAGCACTAAATATTGAGATAGCATAACACAAGCTTACAAAGATTAATTTGATAGGAGCCTACCATCAAATCTAAATTTCTGCTGAAACTCAGGAAATAGCCACAATAAATACTACTTTTAGATTATTGCATTGGACACATCTGCCATCTATTATATTAATGAGCTTGTTTGTAAGTTTGTCCAAAATCACGCAGTGAGGGAGTAGCAGAGTGAAGTAAGAGTAAAAAGAGAGACAAGACAAAATGGTAATAACAATGAAAGAGGGGGCAGTATCAAACAGCGCCTCTTGCTCTCTCTCTCAACAAAAACTTTTCATTTTATTGATGAACGCTGCCTCTCTTTTTCTCTCTCACTCTCTATCTACAGATGCACTCTCTCTCTCTCTCTCCCTCCCTCACTCTCTCTCCCTCCCTCTCTCTCTCTCCTTCCCTCTCTCTCTCTCTCTCAACAACAACATTTTCATTTTTATTCAATGAATGCTGGTATTTTTTCTGGTAAACATTAATAACAGTATATAAGATAAGTAAATAAGAATTTTGCACCTCAAAATTATCTTTTCTGTATCTCTATGGATGTTTGACTGTTCTGGAAGATTTTTCTGTTTAAAAAGTTGCAAACTTAATAGAATATAAGATAAGTAAATAAGTAGTAACTTTTAAGCAATAAAATTAAAATATTGTCTATTGAAAGAAAGCTTGATAATATTGTCTGTTTAAAGAAAGCTAAATATAAAAGGAAGGTAATTATAAATATTTACCAATACAGTGATGTTTGTAAATATTTATGAATGAAGAATTTTGCCAAGGCAGTGAAATTTGTCAAGATCTTTTTTCCATTTCAGCCAGTCAGGAGAGAGGGGAGAGAGGAGGAGAGAGAGAGAACGCGTAGACGTCTGTGGAAAAAAATATTAAGTCTCTGTGTGTAAGCCATTAATGTAATCCTGTATAATTTTGGACTTTGTATGGTTATGTATAGAAATATAAACAAACTAACGTACACACACACACAAATATACTTATTTGTTTTGAAGTTTGTGTTCCGTTGTATTAAATATACTCATCCTCTTGCTATGGAGAATGTAACAGACAGAAGGCAACGGTTAGCCAGAGAGAGACAAAGGCAAAGGACAGCCAGTCTCACTCAGGAAGAACTGGACACAAGAAGATTAAACAATACATTAAGGTTATTAAATCAATTACAAGAAGTGAGACAAGAGAGACAAGCACAAAAAATACTTAGTGGAAGTAAGAAAGGAGAGGATGATTCCATGCATCAACCTCCGTCCTAGTGAGGCAACCTTTCCCTTTAGTATGAGTAGGCGACAGTTTCCTGTTATCCCAGCATTTGCAATGACTATTAACAAATCACAAGAGCAGAGCTTCAATAATGTTGCTATCATCCTACCATCACCAGTATTCAACCATGGACAACTTTATGTTGCATTGAGTAGAAGTAGAAGTTGTAATGATATTAAAATGTTGGTAAAGGACCAGCCAAAACAAGGTGAACTCATTGCTGGTAGGTTTTTCACCAGGAATGTGGTGTTGAAACAATTACTGAGATAAAGGTTGTAATGTTTTTATTTTAATTTTATTTTCCGTATCATTTTCATGCCATCATTTCTGATGGCGCGGGTTACACTAGTATAGTATATAAACAGCAAATGTCATATTTCAACATGCTATGGTAAAGGTATTAGATGTCATAGGTATAATAGTTTATCAAGATCACACTTACAAAAACTCACCAACCAGGGTATGGCTATTAGAACTCCTAGGTTATAAGATCTCCAAACATGATATTCAACAAAATGATATTAGTGAATATTAGACCTAAAACTCCCAGAGAGCAGGAAACAATTAGTCATTTTGGGATTGCCTAATTTTTATAGTCAATTTATTCTAGCTATTTCTAAAAAAATAAGTAGATCTTTAAACCTATGGAAAAGAACTCCATATTCTTATGGAGAAAAAACATTCTGATTTGTCTGAAACATTAAAGATGCTTAGTTAATTGCAGTGTACAGATATTTGACACAACAAAAGAGATCATAATCACTACTGATGTACTGTCTCAAGAGAGGTGTCCAGTCCTATGCTTATTGTGATGTCTACCTTAAGTTGAAAGTAACTACTCCAATACTGATTTCAAATTTTGGTACAAGACTAGCAATTTTGGGGGTTGGATAAGTCAATTGCACCAACTCTAGTGTTCAACTGGTACTTATTTTATTGACTCTGATAGGATGAAAAGCGAAGCTGAACTCGTTGGAGTTTGAACTCAGAATGAAAAGATGAACAATATGTCACTAAGCATTCTGCCGAGCGTCCTAACAATTGTGCCAGCTTACTACCTTTAACTACTCTAATATCGAAAGAGAGACTTTGGTGATTGTTTGGACTGTAAAAAAAGCCCAAAACTTTTTTATTAGGACAACAAGTTTTCTTGAGAACTAACTATAAGAGTTAATAATCATTAGTCACAGAAAAGAAGTGTGACAAAATAATGTTGGACAATCCAGTTGGCTGCTTTTGACTGAAATTTTATGTGTAAAAGGCAATACAATACTGTACATTGATGTTCTGTCTGAAATGAAATTCAAGGAATCAATAAAGACAAGTGAAAATGCAATGAAGACATCATATACTGATTTGGTGGAAACAGATATGCAGAAAATAAAAGCTGAAACAAAAACAATATTGTAGGTATGTCTAAAATTGTTAATTGAATCAAAATGAATACAAGAAATAATAACTAAGTGAAAGACTTTATAAAGCAATTAGACAAAGACTCATTGTTAATAATTATTGACATTGTTTGTATGGGAACATCATTGTTCCTGTAGTATTGCAACAAATTTTCATAAAAGCTATACATGATAACATCCTTGGTGGAACTATAGCTACAAGAAATAGTCAGTGAATAGGACCAGAATATTGTAATGGCACCAATAATTATGATCAAAATTACCATCAATAGAGTTAGATTAACCCTATAAAGTTACTGAGAATAGTTGGCCAATTGAAGAAAAGCCATGGTCATATATACATATATATCAGGGATATGTTCTCAATGTTGGTGAGTTGCTCATACTAGTTATTACATTTTCTGGTTGAAGCCATAAGAGTTAATGATCAGTCTGCTAAAACAGTAATCAATGTTATGAGAACTATTTTCACCAAGAATGAGGAATACATTGACTTCGAATAATGTTGCAGTTTTGTAATGAGATATTCTAGGAATAGCTTAAGAATTTAGGTTGCAAACTCTTTAAGAGGCCATCAAGTATCTAGTGGTCAGTTTGAAAGACTGATAAAGAATCTGAAAATGGGAATTAAAGCTTTCACTAAACAATTTGGGATGCCTGAGATTTCTACTCAGTTACTAGTTGATTGCCCATACTGGAAGAAAGCAAAGCTCTTCACTATTGAGGGAACATTAGATAAAAACACTTTTAATAATGTCTCTTGCTACTGATGCTCCTCCACGGTGTGTTTCTAAACCTAGTATGTTGCCAGCTTCCAACAACTAACGACTGGGGATATCCCTGGTGTTGATACCAATGACATGGCTCTTAATTATGTTGAACAAAGCAAAAGGGTGAACAATGCAAACAAAGATAGCAGTTTCTTTGTGTCTGAAAATCATGAGGAAGAGCAGCTTGCCATTAAGAGGTAAGTAAACCAATTCTCAAAGCTGCAGAGTTCTTCTATCTGTTTGCTCTTCGTAGTTTTAAAGTGAGAGTCAGTCTGCCCAATACTATCTTGCCCTTTAGACTTGAAGGTCTGATCGCAATGGCCCAGCAGTCTAAGAAGGCTGCAGTAGCCAGCAAGCTACAGGTTTTACATTAGAGTGGCCTTAAAGGAGTGGAGAGCTCCAGCTACCCTGAAGGATGTCCAAAAGAGCATCAGACTATATGAGGGACTCCACTTTTTGATTTGCTGTCAAGGTTGACTCCCCTAACTTTTTCCTTTTCCATGGTACTCATAAGGTAGTGAGGGTTTGTGCTTGGAGTTTCTACCATAACATGCTAATTAACCCTTAGCTGGGACCCTGACAGGTGTCACCTGAGGTCTCTAAGCCCTGGAACTCCTCAACCAGAGTCCCACAACCATATACAGTTTAAAGTCATAAGCATGACATAAGGGAAACAATATAGGGAGATGTAATATCCTTGTTATATAACAACAGTGTTACAAGCGGTGTCATGTGACCTAACCCAATAGTCACGTGATAATTATTTTAGACGGCGGTGTTTTTAATAGTGTTGTCGCTTCCTATGATTGATATAACTATCACAAACTGAAAAGAAGTAATATTTATACCCACCTAAAAATGGACGTTCCGTTAGAACAAACTATACTGCAGTAGATACCCTGAGAGAAACTCATATTGGCTTTTTGGTGAGAAATGCACTCTTGTTTATATCGCTAGCGAGAAGATAAATCCCCCGCCACCACCCTGCTGGCGATATAAACAAGAGTACATTTTGCACCAAAAAGCCAATATGATCATTTCTTTCATGGTAACTACCACAATATAGTTTGTTCTAATTGAACATCCATGTTTAAGTAAGGATAAATATTACCTCTCGGTATTAATACTGCCTCTGTCACTAATAAATATTTTTTAACAAAACGAAAAGAATACTATTCCAACAGTTTTCCAAATTAATAACTTTAAACAATTGAAAGAAATATTGTTCACTTATAACAATATGTTTCTGATTAATACGCGACTATCGTTAGAATCCTATCTGTATTTTACACATGTAGTGGGCCACAAAAATAACTGGCACTTGTGGATCCTACACAAACTGAAGGTTAAAATTCGAAAGAGTAAACAGTACGATTATACAACCAGATCACCTAAATAAATAAGAAAAATGTTCATGAAAAATTAAGCGTGGCTGTGTGGTAAGAAGTTTACGTCTAAACCACATAGTTCTGAGTTCGGTCCTACTGCGTGGCACCTTGGGCAAGTGTTCTACTATAGCCCCAGACCGACCAAAACCTTGTGAGTGGATTTGGTAGACAGAAACTGAAGTGTTTGTGTTTGTCTCCACCACGGCTGGATAACCAGTGCTACTTTGTTTATGTACCCGAAAAAAAGACCCCCCCCCCCCAGCATGGCCCATTCCAATGACTGAAACATGTACAAAATAAAATCTATGATAGGTTCAATCCTCACCGAAAGATCCTGTCGTATAGTGGCGTACTGTTCCCGAATGTAGAACTGACAACGTTCTTCTAATGGCACATAAGGTTCCGTCGGATACTTTTCACGGTATTTCTCCAAAAAGTATGATTCAAAATCACACAACACCATATCCATGTCAACTAAAACAATTAGTTTCTTTTGTGACGGGGTATGTGGCGGTGTTGCCACTACCGTAGGTTCGGTCCCAGCTAACCGAGGCATGTTTCGATTTAAAGGTTATGTTTACTTTTGTTCTTCTCTCTTTTCTTATGTTGTTCCCTTGTTTGTTGTTGTTGGCGTAAATTTGCAAACGATCTCACTACTAAGTGAACAAAAGTTTGATATTTAACAAGAGACAGAATATAATCCCGAACACTGGATCACTAATGTTCGTATTGTTATTTCCTTTTATTGTTCTTGTATAATTGCGTGTGTCTGTGCTTGATTAACAATAAAATTATTACATTAGCTAATAAACAGATGTAATGCAGGTGATCAAAGGCGAATGCATTGCCGGTGAAACAAAACTGAGCTTGTAAGTAAACATTAAAGAGAGAATGGTAGTAATGTTGGTTGTGGTAGCAGTGGTCTTAGCTTTCCTACTGAACTACAACAATGGCGCTACCTACTTCTCTTACTAATTTAGTATATCAGACTGACAGACTGACGGAGATAGATAGATAGATGTAGACCAGTTAGTTTAATGAAGAAGTAGGGACGGTAGTATTCACATAAAGGGGAGGCACCTTTCTGTAAGAGAGAGAGAGAAAAAAAAACGATAAAACGTGTGGGAGAAGCGAGTTGTGGGTGGTTAAGATAGTGAGTAAAGTGTTGATAGACGTTTTGGAGAAGTGAGCAGGTTGCGATGGGATTTAAAGTTAGAATATGTTTGAAGAGAAGCAGGGTGGGGTGTGTTTAACACCATCAGGTATTACGTTGTTGTTTACAATAACGATATATATTTCTCATAATAGGCACTAGGCCACAAATATTAGGGAATAGGATTAATTAATTAAATCAAACTTAGTATTCGACTGGTACCTATTAAATCGTCTGCTCAGAAAAACGAAGAGTAAGATCGAATAGGATTTACACTGAAATCCCTCCGAGACCAACTTTGCCGCTCGTCCTTTGTTACTAAGTTAATTTCGATAGGATTTCATCTCCAAATGTAAACAGGCATAAGTAAATACGTAGTTGCCCATTCTACCCATTCTATTCGTCAACACCCTCTTAAATATCACAAGAACTGAGGCCCCCACCCCTATCCTATCCTCCAATATCCTCTATAAACACCACGAGCTATGTTTTCTCCACCAATTCTACCCACCACCACTCTCTTTTAATACTGCAAGATAGAATTGTTGGGGGTGATGGTACAGATAGTGGATGTGGTAATGTTTAATGGTAGTTTAATGCACTTCTCAAAAAGTTGTGCTGATGTGAGATTTGCCGTTCATCATCGTCGTCGTTGTCCTGACCATCATTATCATCATATTACATTTGTATGCTTCCTTGCATTGGACAGGTCTTTTCTCTTGCACAGCAGTATAATTTAGTTCCATCTCTACGATATGGGTTCCAGCCCTACCAGAGTGAAGCTCTGAATTCAGTAAAATGCGTGTATTATTCTTGTGTCAGATCATTTCAGTTCACTATACTCTCTTCTGTGGAAGCACGTGGCTCAGTGGTTAGGTGGTCAGCACCATGATCGTAAGATTGTGGTTTCGATTCCTGGACCGGGCGATACGTTGTGTTCTTGAGCAAAATACTTCATTTCACGTTGCTCCAGTCCACTCAGCTGGCAAAAATGAGTAACACTGCAATGGACTGGGGAACGCATACACCATTGAAACCGGGAAACCGGGCCCATGAGCCTGGCTAGGCTTTAAAAGGGCGTATTTATTATTTTTATACTCTCTTCTATAATCAATTCACTTGCCCTCGTCGTTGCCAACCAATACCACAACAACTACCAGATTTTTGCTGTCAAGCACCTACAGCTATGGCAGCCTTTGTTTGAAAAGTTATGTAAAACTATTTTGAAGTAAAAAAAAAAAAAAATTAGAAACAAATATAGGAAACGGTCATTTATCTTGTTTTATCAATCATACTCATTATTAAAACATTAGAATAGATTTTCTTCAGAAGTAAATCATATTTTTAAAAATTCATAGGACATTTAGATGCCCCTTTTAGAACCCCTCTTCTTTTAAGAACCACTGATCACACAACATACTAGAAATTGCTGCAAATTCTTACTCAAACTGCATTGTTATTTCATGTAAAAAGAAAGCTACTTTCATCATAGGCCTATCGAATCAAGGCTGATCCAGGGTTAAACAACAATAGCCAAGCTCTTTGGATTTCATAAATAAAAGGAAATTCAGTCTTATAATAGAAGTCAGTAAAAATGTAAAGATGTGTGTGGGTTTGTGTGTACATATATATAACAATCTATCTAGCGTATATATATATATATATATATATATATATATATATATATATATATATATAGATAGATATATAAACACACACATTTACATATATATATACATGTATGTGTATGTTCATGTGAATGTATGTATACAAAAAATACATGTATCCTTGTGTTACACATGGAAGAAATAAATGGATCATGTTGCAAGATGGACAGATAAAAAAATATACACTGGTGGTGGTGCTACTGCTTATAGCAGTGTTGTTGTTGTTGGTGGTGCTGCTGCTGCTGCTGACAGCAGTGTTAGTGGTGGTGGTAGCAGTAGTGGTGGTGGTGGTGGTGATGAAGGAGAAGATATCAGCAAATATATAAATAGATAATATAATTCAGGTAAGTAGGAGTAAGAATGGTTTATCATCAGATAGCTATGTTAAATATACACGCAGCTGTCTTAATGTACCTCTGTGTATGTGTATGCTGTGTTACGTAGGTGTGTGTGTCTATATATACGTATAGAAATATGTAAAAACATAAACATCTCTCCCTCTCAGTTTGTGTGCATGCGTGTATAGTACACACAAACACACATCACTTAATTACGGGGATGTAAACACACCAGCAGTGGTGGAGGACAAACATAGACACCAAAACACACACACACACACACATATGCACAATAGGCTTCTTTCAGTTTCTGTCTCCCAATTCTACTCAAGACTTTCATCAACCCGAGGCTATAGTAGAAAACACTTGCCCAAGATGCTACACTATGGGTGAGAACCCAGAACCATGTGGTTGGAAAGCAAACTTCTTACCATATAGCCATGCTTGCATCTATACATATGTCTATATAAGGTACATTCCAATTTTCAGGCTTTTTCAGGAGAAACTTATTGATTTCAAAGAAGTGTAAAACTATATCTTATTCAATGGAAGATCCTCTGACTTCTATGCACTCGTAATACTCCAGCTACTTTGTGAAGGCCCTATGGAAGTCCTCCAAAGTGAAGGTGTTTAGGACCCTTGTCACAGCTTCCTTCATTTCCAAAAGAATTGCCCTTGAAGTTCTCCATCAGAGTGCGGAAAAACTAAAAGTCACAAGGAGCACGGTCTGGACTGTAGGGAGGATAAGGGACTACTCTGATGCCCATATCTGTCAAATAGTTGGTTGCCACAATGCTCGTAAGTGAGCGCACTGGGAACAGACTTTGCAAAAATGTTGTGCTTGTTCAGCTCTTATTTCTTTATTGCCCACAAGGGGCTGAACATAGAGGGAACAAACAAGGGCAGACAAAGCGATTAAGTCGATTACATCGATCCCAGTGCGTAACTAGTACTTAATTTATCGACCCCGAAAGGATGAAAGGCAAAGTCGACCTCGGCGGAATTTGAACTCAGAACGTAACGGAAGACGAAATACCGCTAAGCATTTCGCCCGGCTCGCTAACGTTTCTGCCAGCTCGCCGCCAATTCAGCTCTTCTTGAATAATTCTATGTACAGTTGCCAAACTATGCTTGTTGTCTTTATAGACACATGGCAGTTTTATCCAGAAAATTGCAAATTTACTCAACCAGCTTTTATATTCTAACATCCCTCTCCTTTCCATGCATCTTATTATCTTTCACCTCTTCTCTACGATCCTTGAACCTCATATGTGAATTAAAAAGTTAATCCATAGACAGTTTGGGACCTTTGTGATTTGACGGGCAACATTTTTTTATGTAGTGTTTTTGGTACCGAAACACTTTCAAACTTCGTATACTTGTATATTTTGTGGTATAGAACAGATAATAAATTTTGTATTCGAAGTTATTTCACGTTAAAAATTGTCTTATTTCTATAATTTCAACTAATCACTGACGTCTATTCAGTTGAATACAGTAACTGCTGTGACGGTGTATATGGTATTAATCCCCATTAGTTCTGACATTTCCGATTAACTAGACTGTTCGTAAACAAAGGGGAAAAAGCCATCAAAATATTTGAATATTGCCTGCACTTGTTATTGGGGCTACCAGAATTATTAATGCACCTCCACCAAGTGCTTCATTTCCTAGAAATAGCAGCCAAATCTTCTTCAAATCAAACTCT
>NC_068987.1:37154921-37157317 GCF_001194135.2 Octopus bimaculoides
ATATAATCAATATATGCGTATAAATTACGATTAAACTGGATGAAATATGTCACAGGGAATAACATTTTTATGACCGACCAGCACTGACTGTATTCAGCTGAATAGACGTCAGTGATTGGTTGAAATTACAGAACTACGACAACTTTAACATGAAATAACTTGCGATGTACATTTTTTTGTTATGAAGGCTAAGAGAAAAAGTTGTTTTGTATGACACATTCTACCAGTGTCCCAAGTTTGAAAGTGTTTCGTTAAGAAAACAAGTGTTGCCCGTCAAATCACAAAGATCCGCAGTTTGGAGTATTTTATGAGTTTCTGCAGCATTTTTGCCCAAATAAATACAAAACTTTATTGTATAGCAAGCTTCCAAACATCCTGGCTGCATTCTGCAAACTAGTTAGTTGTGACAAGTGGTGTTTAACAGAGTGCATTTAAAGTGCTGTTACAACTGTCACCTTCAATGTGGTATATCAAAAATTAGCTGCTATTAGATGCACAATAATGATATACTTCATTGTGTCTGGGGAGAGTGATTTTGTCTTTACGCCTTATTAACTAACACACTCACCAGCTCGATTTCCACTCAATTTATTTATATATTTTTTCTTCCAGAATTTTCGTTGCTTCTCCCCAGACACAACAAAATGTGCTTCAACACACGAATTCACATAAAGAATCTTGCAAACCAGATACAAAAACGAAATGATATACTAAAATTACAATAAGCTAAGACACTTATAATTGCCTCTCCGAAACAAAAAGTCTCAAAACTTCTGAAATGCTCCAAGTGTGTGTGTGTATTAATCTTTTATTTTTTATTTGTTTCAGTCATCAAAGTTTGGCCATGTTGGAGCACTGCCTTGAAGAATTTTAGCTAAATGTCTTGACTCCAGTATTTACATTCTTTAAAACCTGGTAATTACTCTCTCAGTCCCTTTTGCTGAACCATTAGGTTACAGGGCTGTAAACCCACCAACACCAGTTGAGAAGCAGTGATGGAGAACAACCACAGACACAAAGACTCACACGCATATAAATATATACTCTTTTCTCTTTTTACTCTTTTACTTGTTTCAGTCATTTGACTGCCGCCATGCTGGAGCACCGCCTTTAGTCGAACAAATCGACCCCAGGACTTATTCTTTGTAAGCCTATTCTATCGGTCTCTTTTGCCGAACCGCTAGGTTACGGGGACGTAAATACACCAGCATCGGTTGTCAAGCGATGGTGGGGGGGACAAACACAAACACACATACACACATATATTCCGTCTACCAAATCCACTCACAAGGCTTTGGTCGGCCCGAGGCTATAGTAGAAGACACGCAGTGGGACTGAACCGAGAACCATGTGATTGGTAAGCAAGCTACTTACTACACAACCATGATAGCACAAACAGGTTAAGCAGAACTCAAAACATACCAATTGAAAATTTCTAAATAAATATGCTTGAGAATAAGTGTAGCTGTATGAAAGCACAACCACATAGCTGTGTGGTAAGAAGTTTGTTTCCCAACCACATGGCTTCAGGTTCAGTGTTGGGCAAGTGTCTTTTT
Organism: Octopus bimaculoides; assembly: GCF_001194135.2. Classification (NCBI taxonomy): domain Eukaryota; kingdom Metazoa; phylum Mollusca; class Cephalopoda; order Octopoda; family Octopodidae; genus Octopus; species Octopus bimaculoides. The sequence continues at coordinate 37,156,478 of NC_068987.1, forward strand.
TCCATAGCCTGAGATAGCCAAAACCTTGTGAGTGGATTTGTAAGATGGAAATTGAAATGCATCTATCGTGCATGCAAGTATATATATATATATATATATATATATATATATATATATATATATATATATATATATGAAAGGCAGATTGTATGATGCGTATGTACATATAGCTATGCTACATGGCAGTGAAAAATGGGCTATGACTACAGACCACTTGCAAAGGCTTGAAAGATATGAAGCTAGCATGCTCCGCTGAATGGGTAGTGTCAGTGTGCACAAATGACAGAGTGTAAATGATTTAAGAGGAAAAACTGTGTATAAGAAGCATCACATGCTGTGTGCAAGAGAAAAGACTGTGCTGGTATGGTCATGTTGATTTCTAATTGTGGAGGAAACCTGTAGAAGCGATAGACCCAGGAAAACATGGGATAAGTGGTGAGAAAGTGTCTTCAGATGCTGAGGAAATGACAAGGGACCAGGAGTTGTGGCGATTTGCTGTACATGAGAAGATGCCAAGCTGAGTAAAATCACTCTAATCAACATACACAAGCAGGTGCCAATACCTCATAAAATGCACTCGTGCTGGTGCAACGAAGACACATCCATGCCAGTAGCATGTTAAAAGCACTCAGCATACTCTATGAAGTGGTTGGCATCAGGAAGGGCATCCAGCCACAGAAAAACCATGTCAAAAAAGACTGGAGTCTGGCTAGCTCCTGTCAAACCATCTAACCCATGCCAGCATGGAAAAAGGACGTTAAACGATGATGATGATGATGATGGTATGTGTATATGTGTGTGTGTATATATATATATATATATATATATATATATATATAT
>NC_068987.1:37158226-37158518 GCF_001194135.2 Octopus bimaculoides
GTGTGTATATTTTTTGTGCGTGCGTGTCTGTGTATATTGTGCATGTTTTCGTGCGTGCGTGTGCGTTGTGTATGTGAGTGAGTATTGCGTATGTGAGAAGTGTGTGTGCATGTGTATGTGTGTGTGTATGTGTATGGGTGTGTTTATGTGTGTTTGCGTGCGTATGTGTGTGAGAGCGTAAGGATGTGTGCCAGGTATGTGTGTTATTTTGTGTGTGCACTCCTGTGTGTGTGTGTGTGTGTGCATGTGTATGCGGCTGTGTATGTACGTGTATGTAGACGTGCGCGTATAT
>NC_068987.1:37160888-37166714 GCF_001194135.2 Octopus bimaculoides
GTGCGGGGTGTGCGGACGATGAGGTTGGTGGCGGGAAGAGCAGAGGAGGAGATGAGGTCATGGATAGTGGAGGACACAAGCCGTTGGTAGGGGGGGGTCGGAGCGGAGGAGGCGGTAGAAGAGGGGATTGTGAAGCTGATATATATGTGTATTTATATATATATATGTGTGTGTGTGTTTCTGTATGTATATATATGCATATATATACAGAAGTTGGACAAAATAATGGAAACACCTGGCATCATAGCATCATAATTTTGAAATATCTATAAAACTGTCAAAAGCTTGTTTATTTTTATGCTTTTTCATTTATTATTAGTGTTGCTTAATATGTTTTGCTAAAATTGCTGTTTCTTTTCATATATCATCAGAAAAAGATAATTAAAATTCAGATCTATCGGACTTTCAAAGAGGTCAAATTGTTGGTGCTCGTATGGCAGGCGACGGCGTAACGAAACCAGTTGACATGTTTGGTGTATCAAGAAGTACTGTCTCGAAAGTAATAACAGCCTTTGAGAAAGAGGAAAAAACCTCTTCGTCAAAACAAAGCTCCAGAAGAAAACCAAAACTTTCAGATAGGGACCATTGGACTCTTACACGAATTGTTAGAAAGGATCACAAAAGTACAGCTCCCAAAATTACTGCAGAGCTTAATGACCACCTCAAGAGGCTAGCTTCCACAAAAACTGTTCGCGGTAGCTGCACAAAGCCGGCGGTGGGAGGGCTGCAATCAGAAAATCACTACTTTCAAAAACTAGTGTTGCAAAGTACTTAGTGGAGTAAAAACCTACAGAACTAGTCCCTAGAGCAGTTGAAGAATGTTATTTTCTCGGATGAGTCATCCTTTACCTTATTACTGACCACCGGCCGAGTATACATGTGGGGACAGCCAAAAGAAGCATTTGACCCAGACTGCTTTCTTCCAACTGTTAAACATGGAGGAGGATCTGTGATGATCTTGGAAATCTGCCAGCCCAATAGTTTCCCTTCATGGCAGAATGAATAGTCAAGAATATTTAAGCATTTTATCGGATCAAATACATCCTATGGTTGCGGAACTGTTTCTGGAGGGAAACGCAATTTTTCAGGATGATAATGCCTCGAATCCACACAGCTAAAGTTGGCACTGAATGGCACGAGGAACATTCTAGTGAAGTTGAACATCTTATCTGACCACCACAGTCCCCAGATCTCAATATTATTGAATATTTATGGTGCATTTTAGAAAAACAAGTAAGGAGTCTATATATGGAAGTATATACAGATATATAGGGTTATGTACGCGAATATACATAAATATAATTGTATACATGCGTACGCTCACATTCAAACATGTATGCATATAAGCATGAGCGCACATTCTCATATGTAACATAGACGCACACCCATGCATATACAAAGACGCACACACACGAAACCATGTATGTATGTGCACAAGCATAAACATAGGTTTTTATACATAAGCATACACGCACATATACGAATACATATGCATTGCTACAATACAGACATCCACATAAAAAAACTTTTAGGTCTTAACATATATGCAGGTACTACTAAAGCAGCGCGGACCCGAACGCGCAGTCACGCGTCCGCGCTAGCTAGTCTTGAGTGGTCGATCCTAACCCTAACCCTAACCCTGTCCCTAACCCTAACCTATCCCTAACCCTAACCCTAACCCGCGTGTGCAAATGAATACGTGTTTAGGGTTAGGGTTAGGGTTAAGATCGACCACTCACGACTAGCTAACGCGCGACTGCGCGTTCGAGTCCGCGCTGCTTTAGTAGTACCTATATGCAGACAACTTTTTAAGAAATTGCTGAGTGTATAATAGCGAAAATTGGGCAAAATGCATTCATAATAGAACCCCATATATCAAACCAACCATAAAATTGGTTAAATTTGTTTACAAAATGTTTTTAAATAAATACAAATAAAATAAAATAAAATAAAAACAAGAAAACTATTCATATAACAGTCGAAGGCTTTTTAAAAAAACGTAGGTATCTATACAATATTCTTGCAATGCGAAGTAAATCGTGTATAATGAGGTACAAATCCAGTAGTGAGATTGCAAACAGGTTTCAAGGAGTCAAAAATTATCAAAAAATATACTACCCATATGGTATGTTATTAGCCGACATTTTAAATTTAGACGCATGTCTACATGAATTTAAAAGTTCGCGTCTTTGGTTTAAAGCTTTCTTGTCTTAAAAAAATATGGAATTTCTCTAATAAACACAAATCACATTTAATTGGTCTTTTGTGGGCACCGTGCCTGTAAGGCGATGCTCTACCTAAAATCCTCCATGTCACGTTGAAAGGTCGAGTTTCGCTTTCTTTATATAAATAATATATAAATATATGCATGTATACATACATATATGTACATACCTACATATATATGTATATATACATGCATATATAGGTTCAGGACATTAAAAAAAAACGTAGACAGAATGAGAAACGAGACCATAAAAAACAAAAACATAGAAAACGAATTTTTTTTTCTGAATGGCGATAAAACAAACAGAGAAACGAGACATGCAACAAAAAGAACATTCCTTCATCAGTTGTCCCTGTTTCATCTACTCCGCGCTTCGAAGGTAAAGACAAGACGCGACTTCATTAAAACAGTCCTTCCCGCAAAGTAAATTAAATAAAATTTGGGATTTTTTGCGGAGGGTGAAAGTGGTAACAAAAACAGGACAGTGAGAACAAAACAGTAAAAACAAACGGTGAGGGCTGCAACCAAGACGTTGTGAAGTGCTGAACGCTGGAGAAACGAGCTTTGAGAAGAGACAGATAAAAGCCTGTCTTGTCTTTAGGAAGGAAGTGGAAGAAAGAGAGAATGGCCATTAGTCACGCGAGATCAATGAGAGTCAACGAGGAAGAGTGAGAGAGAGAGAGGGAATGGTGAAGGGGAGAGTAGAAGAATAGGGAAAGGGTGGGAGAGAAAAACAGAAAGGAAGAAGAACCAGAGAGGGAGATAGATAGACATGTACATATATGTATGTATAATGCATATATTTATATATTATTTTTATTATTATACGATCGAACGCCACGCATCCTTTTCCAAGTAAGTTTTATCTTAATAATTACGCTGCGCACTCTTATTCTATCTCTTTTCCATCTATCTCCCTCTCTTCTTCTTCCTTTCAGCTTTTCTCTCCCACCCTTTCCCTATGCTTCCCCTCTCCCCTTCACCGTTCCCTCTCCCTCTCTCTCACTCTTCCTCCTTGACTCTCTCATTGATCACACGTGACTAATGGCTATTCTCTCTTTCTTCCACATCCTTCCTAAAGACAAGACGTGCTTTTATCTGTCTCTTCTCAAAACTTGTTTTTCCAGTGTTCAGCATATCACATCGTCTTGGCTAACAGCAAAAATTCTCAAATTTTATTTAATTTGCTTTGCAGGAAGGACTGTTTTAACGAAGTCGCGAACAACAGCCCAGTCAAGATGGTATTTTTTCTTCTCTTACTCTTTTTTTTTGCAAGCATCTTCAAAATGACTTTCTAAAATCAAATTCCATTATGCAGCTGAGGAGTACATTTTCATTACACATTTTATGTAGTGTTCTCACTACATGAATAAATGAAGTTTGTACGAAACGTATGTACTGCTATAACCTATTGAATTTTTGTTGCTTTTCTTCAAATATATACATATAAACCCCAAAAGAATATTTTTCTCCCTCGTGTTCTGACCACTAACCCCTCTCTCTATCTACCTTACCCTGTTCATGGTATGAACGCCTCCCACCCTCTCCATCTGTACCGGCGGTTTCTATCCTCTCCCATCCTTTGGTTGTCTCCCATGAACACTTCTAAAGGCTTTACGCCATCTCCATCCCTACTTAGGGTTTATCTCCTATGTAAGGTAGTGATCATATAGTGCAAAAATATGATAGTGTAGTGTTTGCATGTTGAATTGAAGGCTATTGTTTGTTTGTGAATTCTGCCAAATGTGAGCTTTCTTTTCAGCTACATGATGCTGCTGTCCCCCATCCCAGGGTCTCACTGGCCCATACCTCCCACACCCTCGGGGTTGGCACTCTCAATGTCGACACACTGAAGGTAGGTCTGGTGAGATTGTTGAGATGCCTGAACCAAGAAGTAAGGTGGAGAGAAGGTTCTGCTATGTTCCTCACAGGCAAAGAACACAAGCACAAAATTTTCTGAGCAGGGAACACAGACAGGGTCGGGGGTATGGGTATACTTCTTGCAGAGAAATGGGTGGATAAGGTAATCGAGGTAGTCAGAGTTTGCAATAGAATACTTAAGATTAGATTAGTGCTTCATCATGGGGTAGCAACCATTATCTCGGACTATGCTCCTCAGCCGGGGCTACCCGATGGACAGAAAAACCAATTTTATGACATCTTCTTGCAGACTACCTTGTTGACGAATGACAGGGACCTTCTCTTTGTGGCTGACGACTTCAATGGACATGTTGGACAACATACAGGGGGCTTCCATGGCGTACACGGAGGCTATGGTTTTGGTTCCCGCAATGTGGAAGGAACCAGGCTGCTGGAGTTCTGTGATGCAAATGATCTTATGGTTTGCAATACTAACTTCAGGAAATCTGCCAATCACATAGTCGCCTACCGTTCTGGCAGATACACTAGCCAAATTGACTACATCCTTGCCAGAAAAAGGGAAAGATAGCTGTTTATAAATGCAAAAACCTTCCCAGGCAAAGAATGTACCCCACAACATAGAATGGTAGTTAGTGACTTCGGGATCAGAGCTAATTGGTTGCCCAGAAGACGACCAGAATGGAGGAGAAGGGTCTGAAAGCTTAAAGATCCCACAAATGGACAGAGATTTAGAGACATATTACTCGAAGCCTTTGACGAAATAGAAGGGGATATAGCTTCACACAATGTAGAAGACAACTGGAGGTTTCTATGGGACAACCTGCTGAAGGCCACTGATCAGATCTGTGGATGGTGCAGAGTCCCCTCTCAACCCAAAATAACGTGGTGGTGGAACAATGCTGTTGATAGGGCTATTAGACAAAAGAAACAGGCTTGGAAGAATGGTGGTAGCAGGGAATTGTATTAGACTGCCAGAAGGGAAGCTAAGAGACAGGTTTATTTAGCCAGAGTGGAAGCAGATAAGAAAAAATTTGCCAATGTTCTGTGCCGTGTTTCATGTTGCAAGACTGTGAGAGAGAATCGTGATGTCGTAGGAGTGAAATGTGTCCGCATGGATGATGGTTCACTTGCACTAAACAAGGCTGCAAAGAAAGCGGTTTGGAGATGCCACTATGAAAGGTTGCTTAATAAAGAAAATGAATGGGAGAAAGATAGTCTGCTGAATGTTGACCCAACAAAGGGACCAGCTATCCGAGTTGACAGTACCATGGTAGATAAAGCAATTAATAGTATGAAGACAGAGAAAGCCTCCGGCCCATCAGGAATCACTGCAAAAATGCTCAAAATATCTGGCAGTGTCAGCTATAGCCTAGTCAGCTGTATAGCGAACCAGGTGATACACGAAGGAGTCATACCCAATGATTGGTGTAGCAGCACCATAGTCAACTGCTACAAAGGTAAAGGTGACGCTATAGATACAAATAATTACAGAGGTATCAAGCTGTTGGATCAGGTAATGAAGGTCACTGAGAGGGTCATAGCCCAACTAATTAGGGAGAGAGTCAGTTTAGATGAGATGCAGTTTGGGTTTGTGGCAGGGAAAAGCACCAATTATGCTATATTTCTGGTAAGACAGCTGCAGGAGAAATACCTAGCCAAAGATATACCTCTGTACCTGGCTTTCATTGACATGGAGAAAGCCTTTGACAGGGTCCCCC
>NC_068987.1:37167007-37168644 GCF_001194135.2 Octopus bimaculoides
AGTGTGGAAGCAAGGATTAGAATTGAAGGGCCTTAGAATCAACCTAGCAAAAACCAAAGTCCTAATAAATAAGAAGGCAGACAAACAACAAACCCCTTCAGGTAGATGGCCCTGCTCGATCTGTAGAAAAGGCGTAGGGAGAAACTCTATAAAATGTACCCAGTGTAAGCTATGGAAACATAAGAGGTGCAGCAATATCAAAGGAAGGCTAACTAGGAAGATAGTTTTTGCATGTGGCAGATGCTCAGGAGCAATAAACACTGAAAATGTACAGAGAACAACATTTGCTACATTCCAGAGAGAAAAACTAGAAGTAGTTGATAGCTTCCATTACCTGGGTGACCAAGTCAGTAGTGAGGAATGGTGCGCTGAAAGTGTAGCTGCTAGAATAAGAATAGCCTGGGCAAAGTTCAGAGACCTCTTACTTCTGCTGGCGACAAAAGGCCTCTCGCTCAGAGTTAAAGGCAGACTGTATGACACGTGTACGAACAACTATGCTACATGGCAGTGAAACATGGGCTGTGACTGCTGAGGACATGCGTAAGCTCACAAGGAATGAAGCCAGTATGCTCTGATGAATGAGTAATGTCAATGTGCATACTCAACAGAGTGTAAGTACCTTGAGAGAAAAGTTGGACCTATTAAGCATCAGTTGTCGTGTGCAAGAGAGACGATTGCACTGGTATGATCATGCAGTGAGAATGGATGAGGATAGCTGTGTGAAAAAGTGCCACGGCCTAGCGGTTGAGGGCACCTGTGGAAGAGGTAGACCCAGGAAGACCTGGGATGTGGTGGTGAAGCACGACCTTCGAACATTAGGCCTTACTGAGGCAATGACTAGTGACCGAGACTTTTGGAAATATGCTGTGCCTGAGAAAACCCGGTTAAGCCAAGTAAGACCATAACCCGTGGCCTTTGCTAGGGGTGTAACCAGCCCACTTATGCATACTTTCCCTTCATTGGACGCTAAACTCTGCTTGCGAAGACCTGCTGAGAGAAGTGAAATCGAGATCGAATTGAACCAAATTCGACTACTGGCACCCGTGCCAACCTTTCCTTCATTGGACTCTGCTTGTGAAAACCTGTTGAGGCAAGTGAAATCGAAATCGAACCAAATTCGATGACTGGTACCCATGCCAGTGGAGCACTACCAGCACCATCTGAGCGTGATCATTGCCAGAGCAGCTGTCTGGCTTCCATGCCAGTGGCACATAAAAAGCACCATTTGAGCGTGATCGTTACCAGTATTGCCTTACTGGCACTTGTGCCGGTGGTACGTGAAAAATTTTCAAGCAAGGTCATTGCCAGTGCTGCTGAACTGGCTCCTGTGCAGGTGGCATGTAAAAGACACCATTTGAGCATGGCCATTGTCAGTACCGCCTGACTGGCCCTCATGCTGGTGGCATGTAAAAGCACCCTCTACACTCTCGGAGTGGTTGGCATTAGGAAGGGTATCCAGCTGTAGAAATACTGCCAGATCAGATTGGAGCCTGGTGCAGCCATCTGGTTTGCCAGTCCTCAGTCAAATCGTCCAATCCATGCTAGCATGGAAAGCGGACGTTAAACGATGATGATGATGATGATGATATATATATATATATATTTAGAGTGTTTTGGAAATTCCTTGATACAGTTAC
>NC_068987.1:37169334-37171026 GCF_001194135.2 Octopus bimaculoides
GACACGTAAAAGCACCCACTACACTCTCTGAGTGGTTGGCGTTAGGAAGGGCATCCAGCTGTAGAAACTCTGCCAAATTAGATTGGAGCCTGGTGTAGGCATCCGGTTGCACCAGTCCTCAGTCAAATCGTCCAATCCATGCTAGCATGGAAAGCGGACGTTAAACGATGATGATGATGATGATGATATATATATATATATATTTAGAGTGTTTTGGAAATTCCTTGATACAGTTACAATACTTGGAGAGGAGACTTTTTCTCAAAGAGGTAAGATTGAGAAAAGAACCTACAAATACATGGGACGGCGATGTGTACCAGGGTAGCACCTATGCTTGCCACACTAGTAATGGGTTATTTGGGAAGAAAAAAATCTACTGCTTATCTCAGATTTCTTTTGGCCAAAACTTTCACTCATACATAGTGGGAAACTGGAAGAGATACTTGGATGACCGCTTTATATTCTAGAACAGAAGTAAGGAAGACCTTAAAAATTTTTTTGAAATAATAAACAGTGTCCATGAATCAATCCAATTCAGTATAGAAATGAATGAAAGGGAACTCCCCTTCCTAGATATCTTAATAATTAAAGAGAATGAGATTATAACAACTGACCTCTATTACAAAAACACAGACACACATCAATATGTAGACTTCAGATCTTGCCATCCTTCCCATAGAAAAAGGAACATACCGTTTAATATGGCAAGACAAATATGTACAGTAGTTTCAGAGACAAATAGAAGAGAAAGACGACTTGTTCCTTAAAAAACAAAAATACACCACCAAACTAATAGACCAAGCAATAATTGAAGCTAAAAATATCCCAATCTCTACGCTGAGAAGAAAAAAACACTCACACTGAGGATAAATGGAAAAATGAACATAAAAATATCCCATTTGTTATCACTCACAATCCCAAAAACCACAATATTCTACAAACAGCAAAATGCCTTCTACCAACTCTACACCAGTTCCCATGTCTACAACAAATAATCAACAGCCGAAGGCAACCCCCAAATCTTAAGAAACTTCTAACCAAAGCAAGATTTGCATCAGAGGAAGAAATCATGCAAGTTACCCCCCGTGGAAACCTCCGATGTGGGACATGTGATTTAATAGAATAGGGATCAACCAAAAAATTCAGGAATGGAAAAGAATTAAAGGTGAATGCAAATATGAACTGTAAAAGCAAAAATTTGATATATTGTATCACATGCCAATGATGCAATGAACATTATATTGGGGAAGCAAAAAGGAAACTAACCAACCAGATAAATGTGCACAGATATCAAATAAAACATCCCTCACTTAGATGCATACTATGTAGTGATCATTTGGACACCTGTGCACAAGGTAAATTTACAATTTTCCCTCTTCATAAAATAAATGAAGAGAACGACCTTCTCCGAAAGGCAGAAGAAGGATATTTTATAAGATTTCTGAGTCCGAAACTAAACCTGAAATAGTCAGCAACAATTTTACTGAAAGACAACTGTCACTCTATGTAATAACATGTGCTTGAAAACGTTAAGAACTGAAAGCACTTGCACATCTATAAAAGCAAAAGCGACACACATTTTGTGAAATCTCTTCCCAAAGGTTAGTGCCTTTCAACTTTCTAAAAAGTTTCTTTCCTCAATATCTTAACTCTCTGAGAAAAAAATATTCTCCCCAAATACATATACACACA
>NC_068987.1:37171724-37172344 GCF_001194135.2 Octopus bimaculoides
ATATATATATATATATACATACACACACACACATATAGTTGAAATTTACAAAAAAACAAACAAAACAAAAGACGAAGACAGGTGTGTAAACAACAAATAGATGTATTAGTTTAATGCTCAGAAAGTGAGAAAGTCTTTTACGTTTCAAGCCTACGCTCTTCAAGAGAAAGGAACATAAAAATAAATAGAAAGAGAAAATAAAAAAAAAGGTTTAGTGGCTAGCAATCAATCATGGCAAATGACAGACAGAGGTGGTCAGACAGGAGAACCAGGAAGAAGGGGAGATAATAAAGTAGTGGTGATCCCAAAACAAAGGTCCGCATGTGTGGGTATGTGAGAGCGTTATGTGCGCGTGAACAGGGGCTGGTGACCTTGATGTGTACATGTGTAGGTGTGTGGATGATGATGTAGGTGGTGGGAAGTGGTCAGTGCTAGTGTGTGCAGGGTGGTGTGATGTGGTGTGGTGTGGTGTGGTACGGTGGTGTGTGGATTGGTGATGTGTGGTGTGTATACATATATCTGTATATCTATCTATCTATCTATCTGTATATATATATATACAGATATATATCCATATATATATATATATATATATATATATATATATATATATATATATA
>NC_068987.1:37173708-37177149 GCF_001194135.2 Octopus bimaculoides
ATATATAAGAGTTCAAGATTCCCGTGAATCAGGTACCTAAATAGTAAAGCACAAAGTTCAGGTCAAAAAACTAGCAATCATGTACAAAACAAAATTAGATGAGCATATACGTACATACTGAAGTAGAGCTGGATTAATATTCCAGTTGCATATATGATGACAAGTGCCTAGGACACACACTGCACCAGTTGTATTGTGCTTAATAGATTGAAGAAACATGCTGATTGCAGGTTTTGAGTAGGGTGAATAATAAATGAATAACAACAGATGGAAATTGGTTCATTCACTACAGCTATTTCAAACAAGTATTTTTATTGATGACTAGAGTTATTACATCATGCAAAAAATACTTCATGTTACCTGGCTACCCAAGGATCATGAAATGGCGCATAATGTTTATTCTTGGAATGTTTTTTAAGATGATTAATTAATGTATATTCACCTGAATAAAACAGTGTTTTTTCACATGATGTAATAACTCTATTCATCAATAAAAAGAAATTCATTTGAAACAGCTTTAGTTGGCCCAAGGCTATAGCAGAAAACACTTGCCTAAGGTGGCACACAGTGGAGACTAAACCTGGAACTATGTGGTTGAGAAGCAAACTTCTTATCGCACAACCACGCCTATATGCACCATAATTGCCACAACAACAACAACAATAGTGATACAAACAATAACAGAGACATTGTGACCTACATGTTACGAACTGTGGTGAGGAAAGAAGAGACAGAAAAGAAAGAACTTTATCTAAACAATAGTGTTAGTCAGTTGAAATAAAGATAAAAACAAAACTAAAGAGCTATGTTGACCCTTTTACTAAGCTAAAGTATGTTGTCAGGCCCAGAGATAAATAAGTCTTTTCAAGTGATCTTTTGAAATTTGTGTTATTTTTTAAATTCTTTTACAGCTCCCATACAGGGGTGGGGTGAACTGGCAGTACAATATGGACCATGTATCATAAACTTCTTCACAAGCTCATGCTTCTTCTTTGAAGGCACTAACCAGTCAATATACTCACTGTTTCTTGTTTTGATTTCATCTCTTAAAATTATAAATATATGACAGTGCACAGCAAGCCTCAGTTTTGAAATTCTATAACATGTACATGAACTACTGGTAGTCAAGAACATGTCTTTCCCTGATATCAGTTAGATGTACTGGGGAGATGAGCCTTGTACATTCTTACAACTAAACTGGGGTAATTTTCAAGAGTTTCATTGGATTGTAAGTTATTTACAATTTCTGCACATGTTCAGTTGCATGTGTAAGTCAGGAACAGATCAGATTTACCAAATCAAATTATACTGTGGCTATGACATCTCTGAAATGCTGATGCATATTATGTGGGCTTCCTATAAAGGTGGCACTTTAGGCTCCGAATCCCTGTTTCTATCTCTGATGTAATCCATTAGTCCATTGTACAGCTCAACATGGAGTTGTGGTTGATTATTTTTGATAAAGTGCAAATGGCAGCCTTCCATTTCACCCAAGTGCCTACCAAAAACTGATGGAAAAGTTTGCCTGTTTTGTGAACGATGTTGAATCCTTCTCAAATGGTAAGACAATAGCTATAGAATTCCGGCAAAGTTACTTTGTTTCTAAGGAGTGTTCTGTATTCTTCAGCATGATAAATCTCACCATGTGTAAAGACCAGCGGATGGGACATTGGATTTAAATGGCAAGACAAATACAAAAATGCCTGTCTGGAATATACAACAATATCCCATTCATAAGGAGAATCTCCATTCAGCAACATTTTCATTATACAAAGGGAAGTTGAACCATGTCTGGAGGGGAGTTCAATTTTACAAAGGGGGGCATTTTCTCTCTGAGCTCTTTCCTCTTGTTACTGTTCCATTCTATGCATGTTTTTGTATGCTTCAATATATGGGTTGTTCTGTTCCATCAAGCCCTAAATTATGTTCATAACATTAAGTAAGTAGTGTGAATTTTGAGGAGCTTCCATTCAATGCTGCAATATTACATGTACATGTACATCATCGTCGTCATCATCATTTAACGTTCGCTTTCCATGCTGAGGTCATTCATCTGCAGCATGTAAGAAGGATATGTTGTAGCACGTTTGTCTTTGAATTTTGAAACAATAAAAACTATGTCATCTAGGCACAACAATGTAAGCTTCAAATGACACAAAAGAAAAGGTGAAATTGTAATTTTGTATGTTATGAAACGAAGTTGCCTCATCATCATTTCTGTTAAATGGTATCTTCAGTTCATTTGGATAAGACTGCAATGGTGGAAGGTTTACTTTTCCATTCTGACATGTTAGAGCTTCAATGGGAAATCGAAGAACACTGCAGTATATACAATAGACATTCATTTCCCCAATGTTAAATGGTTCAACCTGTTGATGCTGAGCAATATCGATTTCTCTTCCATGTCTTCTTTGTTGTTGCAGTCTCCTTTGAAAATTAAGGTAATTTACTCTTTGATTGTCTTCTATATAATTTTTTCTTTGTCAATCATGTTCTCTATGTTGTAGATAATGTGTTCCATTTTCTTCTTTCATTTCAGTTTTATGTTGAATTCTATCTCTTTGTTGTAAGTAATACACATGCTCTTCATTGCAGCTCACATTTGTTGGGCTTGCTCTCTTTTGTGCTGTAATACTCACACTCTTTTCCATTCATTGCACGGTCTCTATTGCTCTGCTGGTTGAGGTAATGAACATGCTCATCTTCAGCCATATCGTCTCTTCTTCTTTGATGTCTCCTTAGTTGTTCTTGAGAGTGTGAGCTTGCTCCTCCTGATGAAGAAAATGTGTAGTAATATCCACCAAGGCCAACTTTGCTTTCAATCCTTTTGGGGTTGACAAAATAAGCACCAGTTAAGCATTGGGGTGAAGTAATCAATTAAGCCCCCAACACCCAAACTTGCTAGCCTTGTGCCAAAATTTGTAACCAATACATGAAGAAAAATATTTTGATTAATTCAGAGAAAATAGTTTCTAGTAGTATAAATTTCAGTAGAATGAATTTGTTTGAAAAGAAAAACAAAATGCATAACAGAAAAATAAGCAGTTTGTCAGTTTAATGTTATTTAATAAATGCATAAATTTTTATTCAAATACAAGAGAAGATTAGCTACATATTAAGCACTACATGTACAACTCATCTTATTGTCACATTTATATTTAACTAGCAGAAATACCCGGCGTTGCCCGGGTTAAAGAGAATAATGAAATCTAAAAACGCCGTCTAGACTACGCATCATCTTTATATATAGAGATGTATATACACACACGCACCCAAACACACGTATATATATGAATATCAATATAAATATATGAAAGTCAATGAAGTTTCGTAAAAGAAGGTGATCATGTACATACTTTCTTGCTGTTGTGATTATAACACCTCATTGTAAACTATGTTCCTTGTTTTCCCTTGTGGAGCATATACAAATAGGTTTTTTGT
>NC_068987.1:37178030-37187107 GCF_001194135.2 Octopus bimaculoides
GGAATAGTTTCATTTTTAAAGTGAAAGTATTTGACATGAGTGTTTTTGTTTCACTTTTGACACGTAATACTTAAATAGTGGAGGAGATATTATGTTGCCGTGTGCTTAACTCTGCAAGAAGTTAATAATTTTTTTTGACTAAAACACAACTGGAACCCTAAGTAAGGCATGTGTAAAATTTGAATGAAATTGGTTGCATAGTTCTCGAGTTTTAGGGATTCACACAGACAGACAGACAGACAGACAGACAGACAGACACACATTCTCATTTATATATATATAGATTATTTCTTTGCAAAAAATATTCCTTATCATTCTTTCTCTTGTTAGCTCATGTCATCTATCATTGTCCATATTTTATAAACAAATATGTTTCAATTGAGCAGACGATAATTAATTGCGCTAAATCACATACATTAAATGAGGGAATTTAAAAACATAAAAATATATATAAAATAACCCCACATTTTGCTATCCAGCCACCCCCAAGGCTCAGTCCAAGTTTATCAATTAAGATTATTTACATTTCTTTTCATTTCCTTTTAGTTCTTTGTTCATTTAATAATATATCTCTCTATCTGCATATTTATTGATATAATATCTGCATACTCACCTAACTACCAATCTATCTATCTATCTATCAAAATGTCTATCATTCTATCTAATTAACTATCATATCTACTTCCCCTTCAACCAATGCATGTATTCGTGTACCTTCATAATACTGATAAGCATTTAAACCTAAAAACAAAAAAAAGCTTGTGCTTCTTGGCTTGGCTTCATGCTCTTGCTTGATGAGGCTGGGGCCATTCCAAGTTAGTGGTTCCAGAGACATCATCATGTATAGAAACAATCAGGTCCACTAGTGCTCTCCATCACTGACGGTCCTACATCCTCCAAGGTGACATCAAGCATCTGGAGATCTTCCTCAATTAATCCAACCATCTGGTGCAGGGCCTGCCCTGAGGTCTCTTCCAGCCTGCAGCTACTGTGCTGAATGAGAGTAAAGACCTAGTAGGATGATATAACAAGAGATGGACGACAAGTCCATACCAGAACATGCAACGGTTAGCTATGATGTGGGAGGATGTGGACTGATGCATGGGTGCACACAGTTCTTTTATGGAAATGTGATGGAACCATTTAATGTCCTTGATGGTTCTCATGGCTCTATTATAGAAGCAGTCAGTCCTCTTTGTCAGAGTCTTTGAGAGGGGCCACAGTTCTGCTCCATAGAGGAGAATGGAGAGGGCCAATGCATTGTAGATGCATTGTCTTCTGGGATATAGAGCAGTGGTGCAAGAGGGGCTTCCAAAGGGGATAGTGGGGACATGATGCCAGCAGCCAGACCACATCTGTGGTTGATCTCTGAGGTTAGGTCTTCATTGTTGGTGATTGCAGAGCCCAGGTAGATGAATGGGCTGACAAACTCCATGACATCAGGGCCAATATGGAGAAAGGGAGGGTCTAGGCCATCTCTGACATGCATCAACTTGGTTTTCCTCCAACTTACCTGAAGGCCAATTTTTGCCAATTCTTCTCTGTAAATGGTCAGTGCATCTCTAAGTTGGTCAATCAAGTTGCTGAATAGGGTGATATCATCCACATACTTCAGGTAAGTAAGGTGGTAGTTCCCGAGGGTAACACCACAGACCTTGGTCATCAGATAATTGATGACACAGCTGAAGAGATCAGGGATGGCTATGCAGCCCTGTCTAACCCTGATGTTGATGGAGAACCAGTCAGAATCCTTCCCATTAATCCACGCACAGCTCTTGGCACTGCTATAGAGTAATTGGAATAGGGCAGAGATCTCGGAGGCACACCGACAAGCTTGAGAATTTTCTAGAGGGATGCAAGGTCGACCTTGTCAAAAGCTGTCTTGAGGTTGATGAAGGTGGTGCAGAAGTGGCAATATTTGCTGAACTCCTGAGATCTTTCAATGATGAGAGGAAGGGCAAAAATATGGTTGGTGATAAACTGATTTGACACGAATCCAGCTTGTTGTGGGCAATGTCTGCTTCTAATGGCAGGAAGAGCATGGTTGAGGAGAATCCAGGTGAAGAGCTTGCCTGGGATGGAAGAGGGTGATGCCCCTGTGGTTACTGCAGAGTTTGTTGCCCTTCCATTTCCAGAAGGGAAGGATGATGCCTCAGGTCCAGTTATTTGGGAGTCGCTCTGACACCCATATGTAGTTGATGATGCAAGTGAGGGATCTTTCAAGACAGCCCTGGTGAAGGATCTTTTGTGCACAATTTCAAAAATAAAAAATAGAAAAAACACTAATAGAATGTTATATTTCTTTGAGAGACAAAGATCACAACTTCCTATTTTTAAAGAGATTCTCAATAAACTTTATATAGGTTTTTGCTTCACTGATTGCTTTAGAAAGACATTATTGTGAAGGCCTGAAGTAGTTATATAAAGAACTGTGTTTGTACTCCACAGTTTCTTCTGTTTATGTTGGCTATGGAAGCAGTGATGCTTTGATGTAACTGTAACTCACCTTAGCACTGTTTCTATTTAAGACCATATTATATCAGTAGCTTATAAGGAAATACTTATTAAAAACAATTAAAGAAAATTCTGACAACATTGGGATTAACATATAAATATATGGGGGATTGTACCATATAATGAACAGTTCTCTTTTCATGTTTTTGTAGTCTTAGTGCCATCTTTGAAGCCATTGTTTTCTAATGTATCATTGTGATGTGCAGGATGGTTCTCCAAACTTGGATTATTTTCTACCTTATTGATAAAGGGAAGATTTCCTGAAATATAATTCTTTATTTATTGGATGCAAAAACATTTAGAACAATGCAAAGACAGGCAACAGTGGGGACTTACATAGAAATGTGTGAACAATAAAAACAATAATAATTTGCAAAAACATCTTAACAAACAAAATCCCCAACAGGGGGTAAAAACCACTACCCATGGACAACCAAAAAACCCTACAGCTCCCAAGCCACTCTACTCATCAAGAGTACCAAGGTAAGCGTTGCTCTCTCTTCTGTATTCCTGTCTACAGGCACCAACTTAGAATAGGCCCACTCACTTGGGTCATCCTCACCACATTCACCCACCTTTCAAAAAATTCACTGGGAGGCAGCATATCCCTTTCAACCTTTACCTTTCTTTTCAAATGGAATTTGAAAATGTTGAAGCTTTGGCTGAAGAGGAAAGTGTCTGTCTTCAGTCCTTTCAGTCTTGTCTACTGCACAGTCTCTTTCACACAGAGGTTAACCACCTGAATTTTTTGGCCAATGGAAGGTGGCAAGGCAATCTTTATGAAGGAGTTGACTGTTCGCTGGATCAGTCCTACACATGATAGCAGCTATCCAACAAAACTCAACATGTCAGCAATGCTTAAGCATCGCACAGTATGTGCAGGATTGTTTCATCACTTTGTGTGCATTTCAGGCAGGCACAGCTGACAGCACTCCCATGCCTGTAGAGTTTGTCCTGATCAGGCAGAATTCCCCAGTAGCACCAGTCAGGGATTTCTGGAAATTATCTGTGAACATGAAAGTCCTCTGGAAAAGACCAGCCAACTGATTTTCATTGATACCTATAACTTCCCTACAGATGTTGTTACTCTTGCCTCCCACTAATCCCATGTTGGAACATTCACTGACAACAATGCCTGACAGAAGGCTGTGAGTGCCTGATAGCACTCAAGGTGTTAGGCACCCTACCTCAGTCTATACCTGATTCAAGACTGCAACTCTCTCAAAGAGATGAGCTGTGAAAATCATGTCTAATAAACAGCAATCACAACTGCTCATTGTTAAGGAAACACTAGAGATGTAACCTTGTAAATTCCAGCTTACACATTAGTTCTATAACCAGCATAGCCTTGGGTATTCTGAATGCAGTCATATCCAAACCTGAAGATACACAAGTGTTTTTGGTTTGGCTAGTATAGAGCATAAATGAATTTTTGAGGTTTACAACTCCAAAGTATCCTCCATAAAATAAGCAAAGCAGGATTCCTAAAGATGCAATCCAGTGACTATTATTGTTTATTCTTGAGATTTATTGACTGATATGACAAAATTCAGGTAAGCTAGAAAGTGAGGTGTTCAAAAGGACATATCTTTCGATATGAGTGAAATTCTGAGGGTTTTTCTTTTTGCTTCTTGTATTAGCTGAAGCCTGTGTTGTGGTAGAGCTGAAGTTCCTTAAAAATTCAAAAATTCTGCAGAATAATCAACTACTTCACCCTGACCCACAACAATGTCTACTAATTTGTAAACTTGACTATTTCCTGGAAGAACTTGTAACAGCTGCCAGTTGATGCAAGTAACTGTAACATTTTTGGTTTTAAAATATTGCTTTTCATAGTGGGGGTAATCAATGGCACCAATCCCAGATTTGTTAGGAGAAATCAATGGAATCCATGCCAGATTTCAAATGGGTATTCAACATCAACCCCAGTATATGACTGGTACTTATTGGATTAACTCCAGAAAAACAAAGAAAAAAGTTTACTCTGACATAATACAAAACCATTGCTTAATATGTTGCAACATCAGGCAAGAAGATAGCAGAAATAGTACATTTTTAGAATGGCTTACAGTCCTGAACCAATAGGTCAGGCATTCAAATTTTCTTAGAAACACACACACACACAAAACAAACGGAAGACAATAATAAAGATGAGATTAAAAATTAATGTGGTTTATGTTTTTTATTTTCAATATTTAATGACTGATGTGATCCAGATCTGATTCTTAAATACCATAGACGAAGGACAGAAGAAAAACAATAGTTTCCAATGTAAGCACAAGGCCAGTAGTTGAGAAGAGGGGATCAATTAAAACTATAAAGCACAGTACTTGACTAGTACTTTACTTTGATGATCCCCTCCCACCAAAGTCTAGCAAGTTGACCTTGGCAGAATCAACTGTGTCTTTCATCATTTTGAAGGTCAATATAATAAAATATCAGTTATATACTGAGGCCAACACATTGACTAATCACCTCCCCTCAAGATTTCTAGCCCTGTGCCTTAATAATAATAATAATAATAATAATAATAGTTTGGTCATGTGATGCAGATGGATGTGGATTGCATAAAAACATGCTGATCACTTAAAGTGGTGGGAAGTTGTGGAAGAGTAAGATCCAGAAAGATATGGGATGAAGTATTGAAGGCTGATCTCAAAATGCTAAGACTTGCAACTCCAAAGTATCCTCCATAAAATTGGCCATAAGCAAAGCAGGATTCCTAAAGATGCAATCCAGTGACTATTATTGTTTATTCTTGTGATTTATAGACTGACATGGATCAAGGTATGTGATGCTTTGCCGAACTCAACAAGACCCACCCACCACAACAATTGAAAACCAAAATGCCACAAAAATGCATTGGTGTGGGTACTGGTGCCATGTAAAAAGCACTGGGTCCACATAAAAAGCACCCAGTGTGCTCTGTAAAGTGGTTGGTGTTAGGAAAGGCATCCAGCTGTATGTAGAAACCAAGCCAAAACAGACTGTGGAACCAAGCTGTCCAAAATCCCAAAAGGGATTTTTTCTGATACTGCAATGATTCTGCCAAAAAGGAATTTTTCTGACACTCTAATTGCCAGCCCAACACCTTAATAATGATAGCAACAGTCTACATACACACACACTTGTGTGCATGCATGTGTATGTGCACACAGACACATATAGAGGAGATGCAAGTAGTATACATCTATTGAAATATATTAATAAGTATGTACAATGAGTGCTTAGATTGGTGTACCACTAAAACTCTGGCTTGAAATGAGAATGAGGTGTGGAAATTGCCTATCCAAAGTGGCTAGAAGTGGTACTTGATTCACTTTATTTGTATTTTAATTACCAAGTAAGTGTTCTTGAATAGCACCAAATGTTCCATTTTCAGGCTTGTCTACTATGATAGAAATCCTCATTGACAGAAATTTTTGTTGGTTGGCCACATACACAGGATGGACAACAACAAATACTCCAGACAAATCCTTTACTCTCAATTATGCAAGGGGGAAAAGAAACCAGGGAATACCTAGACTGAGATTCAAAGATACTGCAAAAATGAGCATGGTGGAAAGGAACCGATCATAATAAATGGCAAACCCAAATGAAAAACCAACCAGTATCGAGAAAGCTTATCAAGTCATGCCAAAGCCATAAACAATCATAGTCGCAATGACTGACTGCAGAATAATAATAAAATACACACCTGGTGTAAGCTATGGACACATAAGAGATGCAGCAATATCAGAGGAAGTTTAACAGCGAAAATAGCTTTTGTGTGTGGAAGATGCACAGGTACAATAAACACTGAAAATGTGCAGAAAATAGACTCCATCAACTGCTAGTGGGGTAAGCTAGAGGTAGTAGATAGCTTCCATTATCTAGGTGATGAAGTTAGTAGCGGAGGTGGATGCTCTGAGAGTGTAGTTGTGAGAATAAGAATAAGCTGGGCCAAGTTCAGATAGTTCCTACCTCTGCTGGCAACAAAGGGCCTCTCCCTAGAGTGAAAGACATTGTATGATACCTGTGTGTGAACAGCAATGCAACACAGCAGTGACACATGGGCTGTGACAACCAAGGACATGCATAGGCTTGAAAGAAACGAAGCCAGTATGCTTCGCTGGATGTGCAATGTCAGTGTGCATGTACCACAGAGTGTATGCATCTTGAGAGAAAAGTTGGGCATAAGAAGTATCAGATGTAGTGTGCAAGAGAAACAACTGAGCTATATGGTCATGTGATGTGCATGGATGAGGACATGTAAAGAAGTGCCGATCTCTGACTGTAGAGGGAAACAGTGATAGAGGTAGACCCAGGAAGACATGGGACAAGGTGATGAAACTTGATCTTTGGAAGGGGTGCCAGAACAAACTCTCAAGTTAAAAAAAGGTGAGTATGGACAGTGGATTATCTTTTCACATACACTTCTCACTCACAATATCCTGATTTTCTCTGATACATTGTCTTGCAAACCAAAATATCTCATATCTCTGATCCTCATGTTGAACAAACAAATTTCCTACTTTCTGCTTCTCCCTTTGCTGTGTAAACCTTTCTCCCACACTACTCTTCTGGCTACCTCATAAAATTCTCTGTCATTTCTAGTTTTCCAGTCTTTCCAAGCCTGTCTTTACACTTTTATAGCTCTGTCTACTTCACTGTTGCACCACCACACCAACTTTGGTCTGGCCAAAACTTTGCATCAGCCTCAGGTTTGGTCTGTAGCCTTCAGTAGTTTGTCCTGTAGCAAATTTCAATTGTTCTCTATGTCAAATGCTTCCACTCAATTTCTCTAACTTTCTGACTATTTACTGGGTCTTTAAGCTTCCATATCTTCCTTTTCTAGACAGGTTTGTTTTTCTGAGTCCTTGTAGCTCTGAGTTTGAAGTCACTAACTACTCACTTATGTTGGATTGTACATTTTTCACTAAAGAAAGATTGCATTTACAAGCACCTGTCCATCTCATATTCTGGAGAAAATGTAGTTAATCTTGCTTGTGCACCTACCATATTGATAGGTAATCAAGTGGATGGCTAATATCCTAAAATTCCTGTGGTAGATCATCAAGTCATTTGCATCACAGAATTCCAGCAGATATGTTCCTTCCCTTCTCCCACATACATGCACACATACACACATAATTCTATGGCATCAATCTGCACCTGGAAAGTTTTGCTTCAGTTTCTCTTAGCAGAGCAGTACCTACTGTGGCTGTCTGTTCATCTATAGATATTTGTCTAAACAAATACACTCACTCATTCTCTCTCTCTCTCTCTCTCTCTCTCTCACACACACACACACACACACAAATACACACACACAATATGTTCAAAAGCTGGAAAGAAATGTAGAAAGCATGCTCTGCGAAATGTGTCATATTAGTAAGCGTTAGTGATGTGGCACAGATAGATTGAGAGAAAAACTAGGTTCAAGAGGAATGAGATGTAGTGTGTAACAGAAACAACTGAACTGATATGAACATGTCATGTCTATGGATGATATGGGTAAAGATATGGGTAAAGAATTTCCAGTAGATACAAATGGAGAAAAGCTGTAGAAGGGAGAGATATGGACAGAAGTAATGAAAAGTGATTACAGGATGGCAAACATCACAAAGGACAAAGGAATGCAGCTAATGACATGTTGCTATTTATTTTGAAAGGTTCCTGTCCAACCCATGCAAGCATAAAAAGCAGTAAAAAAATTATGATGATGTGAGTGACATTACATGCTTGAAGAAACATGGTTAGACCTCTTGTCTTTGGAATGATTTTTGCTGGACTCAGTATTGTAATAAAACACACACATGTAGATTCCTTTTCATGAAAAAACTGCATAGTAGTTCTCATTGCAAACTGTAGACAAGCCTGTTATTGCACAAACATTTACCATGAAACACATACAGTTCTGAAATGTTATTACCAAGTTTCTTTCTTAGTGACTTTGGTTTTGCTGCCAGCATTTTGTTGCAGGAAGAAATTCACTAAAGAATACAACAACGGGCTGGAAAAAAAAAAGAATGGAGAAAATACAGTTTAATAATTCTGCAATGATATTTTTCTCTTCTCAGTTAAACAATGTTATACGACAGAACAAAATATATAAAAGTTCCTTTGCTTGATTTTCTCAATTCAAATCTTAGAGAGCCTATAACCTACAGTATAAAAAACAAGGAACACATTAATTAATGTATTCCTAGATATATGAAAAAAGTGGGTCAAATTTGAAATGTTTTTCATCATAGATCTGCTGAATGTAAGCTGAAACTAAACTACCACCACAGCAGTTTACGGTTGAGAGAGTACAAGAGAATCACCGAGGTCAATTTACACAATTCGATCAACTCCACCAAATATGACTCCTGTGGTAATGATTCTGCCAGCTTACCCTCACTGCCTTACATACCATATATACATTAAACACACAAACACTCACATAAATAGCATATATAGACCTTACATATATATCATATATGGATTATGCATATCTGTTAATATGCATACATTTTAGATATATACAATATACATACATACTTACATACATATACATATATATATATATATACATATAT
>NC_068987.1:37187142-37191412 GCF_001194135.2 Octopus bimaculoides
ATATATGTATATATATATATATATATTGGGTCATCCCATAAATAATGTTTTTTTTTTCAATTGCATGAACTTAAAATCAGAAGGGGACAGGATAAACTACCTGCATCAACTTGCTATAAAAGCAGGTAGTAATTTTGTCTTGTCCTTATTCTTAGTGAAAATTTTGAAGAGTGCAGTTCGATTTTAACAGCTATTTTTTTTTCAAAGCTATAATGGAAGTGACAAAAGAGCATATTTGGCATATTTGCTTTATGAGTTCAATAAAGGCAACAATGCAATGGAAAGTGCAAAGAATATTAACGCAGTATATGGGGAATGGACAAAAGTGTAAGCCAGTATCAACGGTGGTTCCAGAAATTCCGAGCAGGAAACTACAGCCTAGAAGATGAGCCTTGTCTTGGAAGATTCATAGAGCTTGACAAAGATGTCCTGCAAACTCTGGTGGAACAAAATTGTATCATAACTGTTGAGGCACAAGCAGAGAGGCTTGGATTTGGTCATTCAAACATTCATCAACACCTGTGTGTCATCGGAAAAGTCAGCAAATTGGGTCAATGTATTCCACACAAACTTTCCAAGTCTCATCGCATGCAAAGAGTGAACGTGTGCTCTTCTTTGCTGTCACATCTCACAAATGAACTTTTTTTGGACTGAATAGCGCCTGGTGGTGAGAAATGGGTTCTCTTTAAAAATGACAATGGGTCGGGAAAGGAGAAACACTGGCACCCCAGGCTGAAGAATATTTTCACCCACGTAAGGTGTTGTTATCTATTTGGTGGGATATGAAAGGTTAAGTCCACTTTGAACTTTTGAACCCAGACCAAATGATAACAAAGGAGATCTTCTGTGAATAGCTTGACTGGCTTAAGTCAGTGCTAGAAGAAAAATGACCATCTTTGGTTTCAAGACGAAAGGTGTTCTTCCATCAGGATAATGCTCAGCCAAATACAGTAATGACGACATTCCAAAGGCTGGAGCAGTTTAAATGGGAAACGATGTACCCCCACCCAGCATATTTGTCGAACATTGCCATATCTGATTATCATTTATTCCACAGTCTTCAAAATCATTTGGATAGAAAAAATAAGAATTCTGTAGACAAGGTCAGAACAGCACTGGAGGAGTATTTTTCATGACAGACAAGTGAATTTTAGAAGAGGTGCCTTGCAAGTCTACCAGATAGATGGAAAAGCATTATAGAAAATGAAGGAGAGTATATTTCAGATTAAAAAAGAACTTTGTCTATCTTAATTTTGAAAAATAAAAGAAATATAAAAAAAAATCACATTATTTATGTATATATATACACACACGCACATATAAATGTGAGACTGGACTGGCACATAGTGACCAGTACATATGCAAGATTTATTTGACTGGCATGCAGAGACCAACACTTCCAGCAAACCAAAACCACATGATATGGGCACCGATGACATGATTCTCATCTGCTATAAGGTATGTACTTTTATATACCAAGAACCTATAAGTATTTGGTGTTCTAATAAGGCATCTATGTTTAGATGGATATGAAGATTACCTTTTGGTATTAATACAGCTTTTATTGCTAATAATTAATATTTATAAATATGTATGTATGTATATATATATATATATATATATATATATATATATATATATATATATATATATATATATATATGCGAAGTTTAGGTTAGTGAAAATATGTTTGTGACATATTTCAACTTCTAAATGCAAGATCAC
Source organism: Octopus bimaculoides (assembly GCF_001194135.2). Classification (NCBI taxonomy): domain Eukaryota; kingdom Metazoa; phylum Mollusca; class Cephalopoda; order Octopoda; family Octopodidae; genus Octopus; species Octopus bimaculoides. Next base: position 37,188,868 of record NC_068987.1, read on the forward strand.
TGCAGTTACTCATCATCATCATTTAATGTCCATTGTCCATGCTGTCATGAGTTGGATGGTTTGACCAGGCCTGGCAAGCTGGAAGGCTGCACCAGATTCCAGTCTGATTTGGCATGGTTTCTACAGCTGGATGCACTTCCTAATGCCAACCACTCTGAGAGTGTAATGAGTGCTTTTACATGCCACTGGCATGAATGTCATTTGCGTGACACCAGTATCTGCCACAACTGTGATTTTACTTGGCTTGATGGGTCTTTTTCTCAAGCATGACATAATGCCAGGTCTCGGTCATTGCCTCTGTGAGGCCCCACACTCGAAAGAAGTACTGTGAAGAAAAAATTCTTTCTTATGGTAAAAAGTGTAAAACATATCTACTTAGTGCAGCTGAAATTTATAAATATATCACAAATATATTTTAACTAACCTAAAGTTTGCTTATGCTTAATCCCTGCATGGCACTGAAACTGCTTAAGAAAGTATATCTAAAGAAACTGACTGAAAAAACAAAACACCTATATATATCAGGTTGATTAAAGTAAGCAACATTTTGAACCATGAAGAATTTGTACTGGACTTTTTTGGGGATTTTTTAAAACAGATTTTTACAATTGTCTGATAATACAGACATAAACTTGCCTAAATGTATCATTAAATTAACATTGATATTTTTTTCACTATTGTTACAATCATCTGAAATGGAACTGTCAAAACGCGATATTTGAGCAATTTTGCTATTCAACTTCAAAAAAGGATGTAAAGCAGCTGAAACTGCTTGCGATATCAACGAAACGTTTGGTGAGGGAATGACCAGTGAGTGGTCAGCTCAAAAATGGCTTAAATGATTTTGCAGTGGAGACCTGAGCCTTGAAGATCGTGAGCATAGTGGACGCCCATCTGTCAACGATGACAGTCAATTAAAGACCGTCATTGAGAAAGATCTATGTAAAATCACTCAAGAACTGACAAAAGAACTTCAAGTTAGTTAGAAAACTGCCTGCAACTATTTGCATGTGATTGCAAAATCAAAAATGCTTGACAAATGGGTACCACATGATTTGAATGAAAATCAGAAAATGAGCACATATGAAATTTGCTCATCGCTTCTTCTCTGTAACCAGATTGTAACTTGCAAAGTAAAGTGGATTCTGTACTATAATAAAAGACGTTCTTTGCAGTGGTTGGAAAAAATGAAGTACCAAAAACCTTCCCTAAACCTGAGCTCTTCAAAAAGAAGGTATAGTGACTGTTTGATGATGTACTGCTGGACTCATCCACTATAACTTCTTAAAACCAGGAAAAACTATTACTGCAGAAACATACTGCCATGAAATTGCCAAAATGAATGAAAAACTGCTACTCCTCTGTCCCAGACTGGTCAATCATTCTTCATGACAATGCTTGACCAGATGTTTCACTTATGATGCTCGAGAAGTTGTGGGAACTTGGTTACAAATTTTTCCCCACTCAGCTTATTTCCCAGACCTTTCTCCTACCAACTATCACTTTTTCAAGCACCTTGATGGTTTCCTGCAAGAGGAGTTAAAAAATGAAACCGATGCTGAAAGTGCATTCAGAGATTTCATCAGTTTTAGAACTCCAGATTTTTATGTTACCAGAATAAACAAATTTGTAACTCGTTGGCAAAAATGTGTTGATTGTAATGGTACTTACTTTGATGAATAAAATTTCTGCATTGTTGAAATATATTTTGATGAATTAAATGTTTCAAAATGTTGCTTACTTATTATTCAGTCTCATATATATATACTAGCAGAGCCACCCGGCATTGCCCGGGAATGAAATTGTTGCTTATTGGTACTTGGAAACTTTTACGAAAATTAAAATGGAGATTAAATGAAAAAAATTATTTACTTGAATATCCTCACAAGAGTAATTGAAACAAATGGCGATTGTGGAACCCCCTATGCACGCACGCACGCACGCACGCACACACACACACACAGAGTACTACACATCAGATGAAATGGATGTGTGTGTGTGTGTGTGTGACAGAGAGAGAGAGAGAGAGAGATTGAGAGAGAGGGGTTTGTTATGTATACGTACATGCATAAATATGCATACATCTTTGTGTGTGAGTGTGTATGTGTGCATGTGTATGAGAACTGCTGGATCATAATTGAAAGCTGCTTCATAGAAGTTGCTTCTCTGAGCTGTTGCAACTGCTCTTCGTTCTGCAGTGGAGATCCTATTCCTTGTCAGCCATGCATACCTCTGTTCATCACTTTCAGATGCTCTGGCTTTTGTAGTGCACAGTGTGTTCTTTTCTTGGTGTGCTTCCCTTTCTGCAGCTGTCTCTCTTTTTCTGGTCAGACACGTTCTTTTGGCTGACCTTGATTTTATAGACAAATTTGACATTTTCCTTCTAGGCATGGTTATATATGTATACAGAAATACACGAGTGTAGAAGATAGTAAACAATGAAAATAACTTGGTAACAGAAATTATGTTTCTTAATACGACAGGCAGAAAGTCAATAAGAAATTTTAACGAAAAATAAAGTATTGTACAGGTTGAAGCGAAATTT
>NC_068987.1:37191681-37194002 GCF_001194135.2 Octopus bimaculoides
AAACTTTTAGTGAGAACAGTAACGATTGAAGTTAAAGTGAAAAAAAAAAAACTATGGCTACCGGAAGTCGACATTGAGGAACCTTTTTAAGGAAGTGAATCTTAAATATAAAGCAATATTATTTATTTTTAATAAAAAAAAATCAAATGAAGAGCTTAACATTTATCCAAGTCAAATTATTCATGCATCACAAGTATGGAAGTAAATGGTGAAGCCGTTTTCCCGTGATAAGCGATTACACATACATCTCTATTTTATATATTAGATATATATATATATATATATATATATATATACACACACACACACACACACACACATACATATATTGGGAAGGCCCTGCCTTAGCACTCAAATTTACATCAAGAGTTTTGCAAACCAAATACAAAAACAATATATATATATATGAGTGTGTGTCCATGTGTGTGTATGTATGCCAAACACTAGTTTTCTTCTTTAAGCCCAATACTTCAGCCCTGATCAGTTTCAGGTTATACATAACTCAGGATTTACCAACACTGAAGTACTACAGGCCTGCAGACTTGTGGACTGATTGCTACCAGAGTATAATTCACATGTCATAGATAGATATGCTATCACATGCACATAAACATCCTAAATTGTATCTACAAGATTAACATATTAACAAAAATTGTCACCTTCCACCAACTTAACAACACAAAAACAATAGTTAAATAGGAGGGGTATACAAAGACTTACACACTGCTGGTCTCTAAATCTTCAGCCATGTTGAGTTCATTCTTGATAAATTCTCTGTCTAAACGAGTTTCAGACTGACCAGCCTCTGTAAGAATGATTATAACAAATAACATTAATGAAATATCAATACTAATTATATTTACAATGAAGCAGGTGAACAACTAGAGATAAACAAACACCATTGTACCTTCATTTGTCTCTTCAATTTATAACCTAAACTTGGGATAAATAAATACTGATTTCTTTTTATCTTAATCATTCTATTTAATTTCTTATTTTCAAAATGTAAAACTTATTCATAAATTCTATTTTACTCTATCTTTTACTTGTTTCAGTCATTAAACTGTGGCCATGCTGGGGTACTGCCTTGAGGAATTTTAGTCAAACTAATCAATCCCAGTACTTATTTTCTTTTTAAGGCTGGTACTTATTCTATTGATCTCTTTGCCAAACCGCTAAGTTATGAAACATAAATACACCAACATCACTTGTCAAGTGGTGGTGACATACACATACAACAGGCTTCTTTCAGTTTCCATTTGCCAAATCCACTCAAAAGGCTTTGGTTAGCCCAGGGCTATGATAGAAGACACTTGCTCAAGATGCTATGCAGTGGGAGTCAACCTGGAACAATGTGGTTGAGAAGTAGACATGACTGTGCCTATATTTATGTTCAAAAAGGAATATTCTGGAAAGCAATATTGTCCTTTTAATAGAATAGACATAAGTTTGTATACTATGAGAGGATTAGAGTTCTTGATGTTTCGGGTGGGGAACCTTCTTCAAATAAGAACTTTACTATGTATGTCATTACAAGTTTTTGGGGGATGTTTTTTTCTGTTGTGACAAGTCATTGTTAGATATTACTTTACACAGAACTTAACGTTTGATTTGTATTTCAGACAAATTTTTCACCACAATTTGTCAATGGTTTAACAGCATTCCATTGCTGACAGGTGTGTTTAGTGATAGCCACTCTGTTGTCAGGGTTCATAGTGCTACACCTCACCTGGCATATAGCTTGTGTAATACCTATCCAGTTACAGCACAATTATTAAATAACTAATATCAAGCGTTTCCTGGCTTATAATTTTCTTAACACCTGTTGCAATTAAACACTAGTTAAACTAAATTCATATTATCTTTCCAAATTTCTTTACCTAATATTTTATTTATTTAATTTATTCTATCATTTATTACAGTATCTATTATTCATTTCATTCACATGTGCTATAATTCACTCTACTCTAACCTGATGAAAAGTTATATTTTATTTATTTATTTCCTTATCAATGAAGTTCTCAGCTCACTTATCCTTCTGTATATATGTCTTATGACAATGTGTGTGTATGTGTCCCCATTTATATCATCATCATCATCATCATCATCGTTTAACGTCCGCTTTCCATGCTAGCATGGGTTGGACGATTTGACTGAGGACTGGTGAAACCGGATGGCAACACCAGGCTCCAGTCTGATTTAGCAGAGTTTCTACAGCTGGATGCCCTTCCTAACGCCAACCACTCAGAGAGTGTAGTGGGTGCTTTTACGTGTCACCCGCACGAAAACGGCCACGCTCAAAATGGTGTCTTTTATGTGCC
>NC_068987.1:37198115-37206982 GCF_001194135.2 Octopus bimaculoides
AGAGATCAACACTTAAAAGCCATAATTTTAAGGAGCGATAAGAATTTTTGAATAAAGGAAAATGGGTAGGGGTGGGTAGGTACCGTCAGCGAGTAGATAGGGCTCTTAATTGTAGATTTTAAATATTTGAGAGACAACAATGCATAAATCGTAATTTTTAAAAGAGCAATGAATTCTAGGTGAATAGAATATAACGTAGCATGAATTTAGGAAGCTTAGAAAATGAATAAGTATGAATTTAAGACAACAACTGAATTTCATGGAGAGAAACAAGATAAATAATAGAGGGCAGACTAAAGCGCGAAGGTATGAGATGTTTGAGTCCGTAAATAAATAAAAATCTCTATCTTATCTGCATCTTGGAGACTTCGTCGTAGTATGTCATATATCAGCATATATCTATACATACACGTATGTATGTGTATGCATGGGTACACACAGGTGTACATTTATGTATCCACGTGTGTGTGTGTGTATAGGTCTGTATAAAAAAAAAACCCTTTATTTTATAAAGAAGTTTTTTTTTTTGTAGGAATATGTTATTCAAGCTCTATTATTGATTGATTGTAGGGATATGTTATCAAGCGCTACTAATGTTCTTGGTTGGTTTGTTTTACCATTTTAGTATTTTTCACTTCTGAAAGTCCAGTTGTCTCTATGGAGACTTCATTCTTTTCAATATAGGAGAAATATTTAATAGTTTATAGAAAACATAGAATAATCATTTTTTAATCATAGGTGCAGTCAATTAATAAGTTCTTACATTTTTTTCGCCTATGTTACATTTCAGCCAATTGTTATTGTCCATATTTGCACCTTTAAAGTGCATTATGATATTATAAAACAATGGTCTCTTCTGGGCATATCTAACTGCTATTTTTTTCACTTCTCTTGAATGGAGAATTTATTCTGACTGAATGATAAGCCTTTAGTTCTTTTGTTTAACTGTGTGTTGGATGTTTTTCTAAAAATAGTTCAAAACTGACTTTTTAACCCTACTGGTCAAGGGAAGAATCTGCTGCCTAGAAACTAGGTCATGTTACTATTCCACGTTCATTAGTTTATTTGATGAACACTTTAATCATTGTTTTCACCAAGGGCAGTCAAGGTCTTCAATTGGTGAAAACAATGACTGAAGTGTTCATTGCTTTTCTTTTACAACTTTTCAAACACATGCACTCTAGGCTGATGCATCAGGAGAAAGTTGATTTTTTGTAATGGTGCAGCTATTTCTAGTTTAGTTTCAGATTTAGAATTTTTATAAAGTATTCTTTTGCCTTTTGTGGTTGATAATTTTCATCTTTCATTTTGTAAAAGAATATTTTCAATCTTCCATTTGTACAAATGTCTGAATGTTTACTACATGGAACATTTCTTATGCACATTTACAAGACTGGTTAGTTTTGTCCCTGTTTCTCCAATGTAATCTTCATCACACTACAGGGGGCATGTAATGCAGTAGATGAGGTTTTTTGTTTTGCAATTCATGTTTGCATCCACTTTCAATTCCTTCCCATTCTTGAGTCTTTTGGTTGTTCCTTACTCAATTATTTCACATGTCCCACAACAAGGGCTTCTAGAGTTTGTTACTTGTATAATTTCTTTCTCCAGCATAAACCTTGCCTTTCTTAGAAGTTATTTGATTTGGTATATGTCTTTGGATGTTGATGACTTGTGATTTTTTAAAATTATGTGTCAGAGATTTGATGATTGACGTAGAATTGGGAGGTATTATTTGGCAGAATGTAGGACATTGTGGTTCCTAAGATTATGGGTGACTACAATAGAATATTTATATTAGTATTTTCATTTTCACCTTTAGCATGAGTGTTCTCCATAAGGTATAAATCAGGAATTCTTTTGCTTTGGTTATGATATGATTTATTAACTTTTTGAGATGTTTCTGTTTTCAAAGGAACATATTTAGTTCTACCAGTTGTTTCTCCCATCTACTGGTATCTGTAACTATGGAGCATATACGTCTTGCCATATTGGATGGTATGTTAAGGCAGCAAACTGACAGAATCATAAGCACTCCAGGCAGAATGCTTAGCAGTATTTTGTCTGTCTTCACACACTGAGTTCAAATTCTGCTGAGGTTGACTTTGCCTTTCATTCTTTCAGGATCAATTAAATGAATACCAGTTACACACTGGGGTCAATGTAATTGATTAACCCCCCCCTCCCCTCAAATTTCAGGCCTTGTACTTATAGTAGAAAGGATATTGAACGGCATGTTCCTTTTTGGATGGGAAGGGTGACAGGATCTAAAATCTAAATGTTGGTGCATGTCTGTGTCCCTGCAATAGAAACTGGTTGCAAAAATCTCATCTTTTATAGTTATTAGAATGTCCAGAAAAGGAAATTCCTTTCCATGGTGAACTGAATCAATTCATGAATGCTTTTTATTAATTTAAGGAATCTTGAAAGGTCCTCCTTACTTTTGTTATAAAATATGAAGCAGTCATTCAAGAATCTTTTCCAGTTCTCAATTCAATAGGTTTGGAAAATATGATCACACACACACACAGATATAAAGTATTTTTTGGGAAATCTCTTACTTAACTCATTAACCCAAGAATTAGCAACAAGGCTATAATCAGACCACACACCACCAGTAGATCCCCTCTATGTATGTATGTATGTATGTATGTATGTATCTATCTATCTATCTACCTCTCAAAAAACTGTGAGACATTCTGAACTTTTGAAAAAAAAAAACTTTCTGGGATTTTCAAAAGAGGATTTTCAAAGGCCTCTTCAGCGTTCATTGTTCATGTAATATATATATATATATATATATTAATATATAAGGGTGGCAAGCTGGCAGAGTCGTTAGCACGGTGGGTGAAATGCTTAGCAGTATTTCGTCTGCCGTTACGTTCTGAGTTCAACTTCCACTGAGGTCAACTTTGCTTTCCATCCTTTTGGGGTTGATTAAAAAAGTACCAATTACGCACTGGGGGGATTCGATGTAATCGACTTAATCTTTCTGTCTGTCCCCTCTATGTTTAGCCCCTTGTGGGCAATAAAGAAATAAATATATCAAAACCTTTCACACGACCTCTGCTTCTCATCATCTGTTCGTTTTCAATTTTTCATTTTGTCATTTTTCTACATTTTCCATCATTTTTCTCTTCATTGTTCAAGTCTGTCATCTTTCATTCTTAGCTTTTGGTTCCCCCATCGCTAATTGCTAACTTCTCAAGTATCACTTCCTTCTACCTGTTCATTCCTCCTAACTTAGCTTTATTTCTCTTAGCATAGCACCCCCTCTCACCATCCTACTATAGTGTTACCTTGTTACCTCTCTGTACTAGATATATATATGTATGTATGTATGTATGTATGTATGTATATATATATATATATATATATCATCATCATCGTTTAACGTCCGCTTTCCATGCTAGCATGGGTTGGACAATTTGACTGAGGACTGGTGAACCAGATGGCTACACCAGGTTCCAATCTGATTTGGCAGAGTTTCTACAGCTGTATGCCCTTCCTAACGCCAACCACTCCGAGAGTGTAGTAGGTGCTTTTACGTGCCATCAGCACGAAGGCCAGTCTCACACACACACACACAAACAAAACAAAGTTTATTACAAGAGATATGTACATGTGTGAGTTTGTGTCTTCTCACTGTCTTGATGTTTGTGTACTGCATAAAAACAATAGCACCATATATATAACAGTGAAAATATGTCAAGCCATAATGTTGTTTGTTGTTCAAAGGACTAAGGGAAACAGTACCTTACTTGGAAACAAGTAAGGGTTAACAACAGGAAAAGCATCTGGCTATAAAACACTCTCTCCATGTAAGCATGGAAAAGCAAATGTTAAAAGGATGAAGATGAGGATTAAATATATATTTGGAAGGTCATTCTCCAAAAAATAAAACAAAAAAAAACCCTCAATAGATGCAGTTGAATACATTTTTATTGTTAATTCACTTTTGACAAGAGAGAATAATGTTGTCATAGCCATAATGACCCCCACTAAAGTACAATATTGCCAAAGCACCATTTAACTAATGCCAGTATGGAAGAAATGTATGTGATGATAATGATATATGTTCATAATATTTTTTAACATTCAAAGACTAGGAAACATGTTAGCCCTACCACCCTAAACCCAGGTGGTGTGTTAGCTTCATTACCCAAGGGACCAAGTAGCACATCATTCTTACGACTTAAAGTCCAGATGGTGTGTTAACCTGACTACTCAAGGACCAGCTGGTATGTTAGTTCTGCCACCCAAGTATCATGATGCTGTAAGTTTTCTACTATCCAAGGACTAATTAGTACTGTGTAAACCCCACCTTCCAAAGACCAGGAGGCATGTTAGCCCAACCACCCAAGGACTAGATGATGAGTCAACAATACAGTCAAAGGATCAGATATGTTAGCCTTTCCATGAAGGGATCAGGCAGTATATAAGCCCTACTACAAAAGGACCAGAAGATATCTTAGCCCTATCACCTTAAGACTAGGAGGTTTGTTAACCTCCACACAAATATAATGATCATGAAAAACAAACAAATAGAAATGAATGCACATTCACCTGCCATAAGAACTGAAGAAGTGTGTTTGTATTTGTTATACTGGAGATATTCTAAGATCAATTCATTGATAATGAGGTTTTCATTACATATTGGAGGTTTTCCTTCTGAATGTTCATCTAGTACATGGAACATCTCAGCACGTATCTGAGCTTTCACCTTGTTCAGGACACCTTTTCTCTCCAAACTTTCAGAAATAGCTAGTAAAATCAACAGAAATAATAAACAATGATAAAGTTTCAAATTTAACTTGGTATATTATATACTTATTACTTAATAATAAACATAGAAAGGAAGATATTATTCTAAATACAAAACAATGTTTCTTATTTTACTCTATGTTCATTTTTCTATTGCTTTGTGAAAAGTGGGGGAGAAGTGCACTCACAACTCTTTTCTATGGTGTCTTAAGAATGGTGAGAAGAGAAATGAAAATTGTCCTCTGACTAAGAATATAGACCAAGTATAGTGGGCTCTGCTAAACTAGATGACACATCAAGTCTAATACCCATTCTTGCATTGCTAATTATTTTTTTTTTTTAATTTGCCTTTCCATTATGCTAACTCTTGTTCACTGTCAATTAAGTTAACAGAAGAATTATATAAATACATACATAGAGAGAAATAGAAAGAGAGAGGGCAAAAGATGAAGGAAAGGACAATAGATATATGAGGAGGTAACCAAAAGTAACAGGAAATGTTCTCTGTGGGACAAACCAGTTGTAGTTCAGGCTTTCACTACTAGAAATCATTTGATGCAACCCTCAAGCATCAGTCTGCTGACCAGCTTCATCATGTGGAGTCATACTGCCATGTGGTGCGTCTCCCTTGTTTGTTGATTTTTGTGATGGCTGAGATGAAGAAACAGCATGCTTCCATGAAATTCTGTTTTCTGCTGGGGAAAATGGCAGTTGTCATGCTTCAAACAGTTTACAAGGACGCTACCATGAGCAAAATGCAAGTTTATGAATAGTTTTCACGTTTTAGGAATGGTCATTTGTCCCTTCAAGACCAACCTTGTTCAGGGCAACTGTCAACTCTCTCTATGAACGAAAACATCATGGAAATATATCAACTGACCTTAGAGGACCGTTGCCAAACAACTGACAAACTTATTGATGTGACTGGTGTGTTCAGGAGCTCCTGCCAACGAATTTTGAGTGAGGAATTAGGAATGGAAAGAGTTGCAGTAAAATTTGTGCCTTGCTTATTCATGGAAGATCAAAAGCAGCCACGACTGAAGCGTAACCCCACTTACCCACTCTCCCTATTCACTTGATCTTGCTCCCTACAATTTTTTTTGTTCCCGCAAATGAAAAAAGTTCTGAATAGAAAACGTTTTGCAGATGTGGATAAGGTGAACAAAAAAATAATGGAGGCATTAAAAGGCATCACTTTGCAGAGTTCCAGGACTGCTTCAAACAGTGGAAAACAGATCTAGACCAAAATATTGCTTCAAATGGCAAATACTTTGAAGGCGATAAAAGCGTAAACATACAAAAATAAGTGAATAAAATAATAATGCAAAATTCTGGTTTCTTTTGGGTACCCCCTTCATCATCATCATCATCGTTTAACGTCCGCTTTCCATGCTAGCATGGGTTGGACGATTTGACTGAGGACTGGTGAAACCGGATGGCAACACCAGGCTCCAATCTAAATTTGGCAGAGTTTCTACAGCTGGATGCCCTTCCTAACGCCAACCAGGAAGGGCATCATATGTAATTAATTAGTGTGTATATGTATGGGTTTCCAAGCTTTCATGTGAAACCAATGGCAATAGTATTTACAATGCCATGATATTCAGGACTGTAAGTAAATGAGTTGAATAAGGATTAAAAAGCAGCCATTAAGTTTTCATGATCACTACAATTTATTCAAATCAATTTTAGACATGGAGACCTAAGTGCTTAGAAACTGGCTACAGCTTACCAAATGCTGCAATTATGCCAACATTAATGAACCAGCTTTATGAATTACATTGAAGACCATCAGAACAGAATAAATAAATTCAGTGCAAAATTTTTGAGTACATAGAAGAATGTGAGAATTTTAACCATCATCTAGCATGGTGCCACTTTTGTCAGGTGACTGATCAGAGGTTAGTGGCTGTTATGTTTAATAAAGACTCCCTTCAGTCATGAATGATCACAGGATTGCACGTAGAAAGTTTCCCTCTGAGGCACAAGTCTGGGCAAGATTATTTATGAAAGACCAGCAGTCACCCATGCATACCAGCCTTCCCTCTCCATGTCACCAACGTTATCCAAGGGAAAGGCAAAGCCAATATAGCTTGGCACCAGTGACATCACAACTCATTTCTACAGCTGAGTGAACTGGAGCAATGTGAAATAAAGTGTCTTGCTCAAGAACACAACACACAACCCAGTCCAGGAATCAAACTCACTACTCATGATAGTGAGTTCAACACTCTAACCACTGAGCCATGTGCCTTCATATCTGTTATGTTTGAAAGTTAAAAGAAAAGACATATGAAGATTCAGGAATGGAGTCAGGAACTTGTACCATTTAGCTTCAGAATGAAGTATTGTCCTGGTTAGATGAACATGATCCTAGACACAATTACTCATTAATTCAGTTTTATTTCCTCCACATTTGCTGACATCCACAATGGTCTATGTCACCTAGGAGTAACTCGGCAACTGCATTTTATTAGGAATCTTTCCGTTTCTACACATGAGAAAAGCTTGTGGTTCTCATATGGTTTGTACTGAACTAAAATCTCAGTTCTATCACCCACAAGAAGGAACTCTTACCAAAGCAATAAAGCCTATGGAACAGCTTAATATGGCCTTCAAGGAAATTTTGCCAACTGTTTTGTGTAATTCATATTTACTCATAATAGTTCTTGAATATTCATGTTTTCATTTTGCATTTTTATGTCCCAGTTTGTATGCACCAACAGCGATCAGATGTCTGGATTTCCTGCTCAGCTAATGCAAAATTATACTATTATATTATATACACTGACTTGCTTCATGTCTAAGGAAGTGAAGGAATATCTCTCCCACTACTTCATATCACCTCTACAATGAATGGACATGTAGAAAGGTTGACCATATGGAAGGTAGTCTGTTCTGCTTTTGAATAATGTAATGTCAGAGATACACTGAAAACAGGTGCCTTTTGAGGTGCTACATTTCCATACATCACTGTTCTGTACAACAAATACAACTCATAAACGTTTCTTTGCATTCCAATGCTGGTCTTCCCATGGAAATTCACAAGAGGATAGTGAATTTTATGGGGAGAGTGACAGTGGAACAACTAATGACTCCCAGACCAGCACTAAGGAAGTTCACAAGAAGCAACAAAATAAACCACTTGTAGTTCATGTTGTAGACCAAGAACTCCTAAACAGCAATCCAACATATGCAAACATCAGGTATCCAGATGAGCAAGAGTCTATAGTTTCATTACTGACTCGATGCCTTGTTTCAAAGTCCATGAAAACCTTCACATCTCTTGTAGAACAAAATAAAAGAATCCCAATAGTACTTGGACCATTTTATTAAGATATACCACAGTGTGAAGAATCATGAAATAGCAACTTCCCATGAACTTTGGAGACGCAAATATGTATCAAAGCTATTTGATACTTTTGGAATTTTTCTCTTCAAAGAAGGAAAAACACAATGTTACTGTTGGTGTGTATAGTATGGGTTTCTGTACTTTCAACTGCAAGTAGTCTGGGCCACTATATTATAAAAGTAATTGCATATAAAACGCCATGATATTTATATAATGGTAATCTTCCAGTTTCGAGAGGTAAAAGAAATAAATAAAAATATTCAAGGGAAATAACTGAACGACTTACCAGTATTATCCGTACTACTTTTTCTCTAAAACAGCATGCGATGGAATTTTTTTTTTGGATCTAGTTCAAAACGGGGGCACCAGTTTTGATATATGTTTTATGTAGTGTTTTTGGTACCGAAAGACTTTCAAACTTCGTATACTTATCTATTTTGTGTTATAGAACAGAAAAAAATTTTTGTATTCAAAGTTATTTCATGTAAAAAATTGTCTTATTTCAATAATTTCAACCAATCACTGACAAGTATTCAGCTGTTTACAGTTACTCCTTTGGCAGTTTAAGTGGTGTAAAGCGTATTTAATCTCCATTACTTCTGACATTTTGCAGAGAGACAACACATGTCTTTTTCTTGTGCTAAGGAGGATATATTAATTTTTCCATCGAGATTTTGTTTGCTGTTGCGGTGTGAGTTCGTGTCTGTCTAACTCTTTGTATTGAATAACTGTTTAAATAACTGTTGGTATA
>NC_068987.1:37213729-37216566 GCF_001194135.2 Octopus bimaculoides
ATGACACATTCTACCAGTGTCCCAAGTTTCAAAGTGTTTCGTTAAGAAAATACTGGCGCCCCCGTTTTGAACTAGATCCTTTTTTTTTTTTATAAAAGTTTAAAATATTTTTTTCTTTTTACAAACAGCATTGTTTACAGTACCATTCTTTTCCATCTATTCTGTCACCACATGTAATAAGTCCGCATGGTACTAGACAGTCGTCGCAGGTAAACTTATTTCTAATAAGTCGACGACGCGCACACCATTCCAACATTCTGTATCTTGAGCTACTGCTTAAATCACAGATTTTCCATTTTTCCTCTAAATTAATTCACGAGTGAGGATTCCGTTTTCAGCAACAATAAGATGTTGTGCAGCCGGTCTTCCACGAGGCATTTTCAATTTCTCATAAGAAACTATGATATTCAATCAGGTGTGTGATTTATATATAAACAGTTAACGTCAATCAAATCACGTGATTTATTTATAAACAAAGTAGTACGGATAATACTGGTAAGACGTTCAGTTATTTCCCTTGTATTTTATTTACATTTTTAACCTCTCGAAACTGGAAGATTACCTATATAATAACTACAATTGAGTAAAAAGCTGAGAAAGCATGTTTTCATTATCATTACAGACATGTTACTCTTTACAGTAATTAAAAAAAAGTTCACAACGCTATTGGCAATACGATAGTTTGGTACGAGCTATCTTCAACGCGGTCGCTAAGCCTGTTAGAAATAAAGTCCAAATTTCTCACAAATCACAGCATGCTGTCTTAAAATAGGATAGTCACAGTCAGAATTACAGCCATTCTATTCACTGAAGGCTGGCCTGTGGTTAAACAGCAACAGTGTTCACATGACTGAGAAATGAAAATTGGTATTGAGTGATTTGCAGGAATTGGCTGCTATTTCTACTAAGTTCAGAGTTAGAGACCCCTTCGTTTAGACGGTGAGCAATAGGTTATATTACGATGTGAGAAAAACTACAGAAATAAACTATTCTACAAACTAAAGTGTATTCAAGAGGGAATTTACCGTTTTTTAAATCGTTCACTTGCGCCATGTTTGTTTACTCGTTGCGAGGAAGTGATTTAGAGATAGAGCTAGTTATCCGTTCTGAAGCCGTACTTGACGAAATAGCAATTAAAAAAAAAATTATCAATAATAAATCTAATGAAATAATTAACATGATTTCTGGTAAATTTAACGAATACTAAATTAGTTTTAATAAGCTATATATTTTACTGCTTTTCTTCTTGTTTTTAATCGTTTGACCAATAAGTGGAGAATTGCGAACTTTTTTTCTCGGAGGAACTAGGGAATGTATAAAAATATTATGGATTACTTGAATTTCCTAAACGAAGTCGGAATGTTGTTTACTATAGTCACAGAACATCAGTGATAGCAAATAAAACACGACCATAATTTCTGTTGACCTTTATATGTCATTCCATTTTATAATGAATGTTATTTTTAATTAAATACTAGAATGCCCGTGACCTGTTGGGCCACCTGGAAAGTCTGAGTTTCTCAGTAACGGAGTTTTGTTTCATGGATTTTTTTTTTCCTTTTCCAGGTTATTTCGCATGCTTTCAACGAATGTGACATCGAAATCACGAGTAAACGGTTTCTTTCTCCAGAAAAGGAAAGATTTGGCCGCTATTTCTTGTACGCCCTGCTACCACGTAACAGGTATTTCGGGTCCTTTATCACAAATAGCTGTTACGTGGTAGCAGGGCGTGCTAGAAATAGCAGCCAAATCTTTGGTGCTGAGATACGTTGAATGCACTCCAGAAAATTTTTGTAATACTATTCCCTTTCAGAATTGTCATTTTGACTCTCAAAACTGTCATCTGGTTTTGTTCGTTAATTTCCGTAATTTTTTTTTATTTACTATTGTTTTAAAGTGAAAGGGAAAGACGTATGAACATGTATATGAAACGGACGAGTGTGTGTGTGAGAGGGAGAGAGAGAGACACTTACACATACATGAGAACACGCACGTTCATCCACTCACTCTCTTTCTCTCTCACATACACACACACATACATACAAAAAATGTATGCATATGTATTGATGTATGTACGTATACATGACAACACACCCCTTCACTCTCTTTCTCTCTCTCTCTCTCAAATAAAAAAATTAACAACTTGAAAATAATTTTAAAAAAAACATTAAAATATTGTCTGTTTAAAGACAGCTAAAATATAAATACTTACTGTACGAGCAGCTTACATTTTTGAAATCACATTCAGGTAAAAATATTTCTAAATGATTAAAATATTGTGAACGTCAAAAAGTGAATGCTTTTTTTTCTTTCTTAGAGATCGCAAGGGCCATGTGTGTATATATGTCACAGATAGCAGACGTGAGTTTGTGTTGATTGACACGCCATGACATTCATTATATGTGTGTGTATATGTGTTGACATCATGGAAGCAACGTGTTTTTTCGTCAAGAAATAACAAACAAAAATTGTGCTTACTCGTTTTCATCAATAAATAGAGGTCCTAATGTCACAAACATTTGTACTGCACTGCTGAAGGTAAGCATAAAAATAAATATGTAAAAAAAATTAAGATAAATTATACTATTTCTTTGATATTTCGGGTGCAATCAAACATCCCTAGAGTTTTAGTATTCTCTTTACTCATTTACTCTTTTACTTGTTTCAGTTATTTGACTGCAGCCATGCTGCAGCACCGCCTTTAGTCGAGCAAATCGACCTCAGGACTTATTCTTTGTAAGCCTAGTACTTATTCTATTGGTTTCTTTTGCCGAACCACTAAGTTATGGGGACGTAAACACACCAGCATCAGTTGTCAAGCGATGTTGGGGAGACAA
>NC_068987.1:37216576-37219109 GCF_001194135.2 Octopus bimaculoides
ATATATATATATATACATATATGACGGGCTTCTTTCAGTTTCCGTCTACCAAATCCACTCACAAGGCTTTGGTCAGCCCGAGACTATAGTAGAAGACACTTGCCCAAGGTACCATGCAGTGGGACTGAACCCGGAACCATGTGGCTGGTAAGCAAACTACTTACCACACAGCCACTTCTGTGCCTATTATTCAGATTTCTAGGTTACTTGTTTGTTTTCCTCAAGTCGCGAATGGCATTTTCTGAGAGTCAAAACAATTGATTGCCTATGTAACAAAACAGGAAGTTGGAACAATTATTGATACTATTTATTCACCATTATACATGGCGTTAGGAAGGGCATCCAGCTGTAGAAACTCTGCCAAATCAGATTGGAGCCTGGTGTAGCCATCTGGTTTCACCAGTCCTCAGTCAAATCGTCCAACCCATGCTAGCATGGAAAGCGGACGTTAAATGATGATGATGATGATGATGTTTCATTTGCTAATAGGAATCACAGAGTTTTACATGTTACATAGACATGTAAGGAATTATCTATTAGAAATTCTTCCGACAGTGAATTAAATAATACAAATTTAATATTCGGATGAAGTGCTTAAATTTATATATATATTTACAGAGTGGAGTTTGTCTGTAGTCTTGTGTTTTAGTTTGCATTCTATGCAGCATCATGTGAAGGTGCCACTAACATATGCATCAATATTTTCTCAACAAATTATCTGAAATTAAAACTAATAATAGCTGGACCAATATATAAAACCAACCATCTGAATAACTTTTTCTAGATATTCTGCTCAAGCCATTTCTCAAGCACATCAGAAGGTTCATAAGAGATGATTTAGGTGTTTTAAACCACCTGAAAACAGTCAACAAAAGATGTTGATAGTATTATATGATATTGTGAGCCTCTATTCAAATATACTCCACAACTTAGGACTGATGCCATTAAATTGTGGTTAGATAATTACACATGTGAACTCCCCCATTGCATAAAGAAGCTGTAGCAGAGCATGATTGCTCTTGAACTTTAGCTACCTACATTGTGGCTTTTTACTTTTAGCTACCCATTTTGGTTCACCACATGACGGTCAAGTCCATTTAGCTTTACTTGGGCTGTCCGTCACTCAGCATGATCGACTAGCCTGGTGTCTGTACATCTAACTATAAAATAGGAGAATTTTGCCTGTTAATTCCTTAGGGAGGTGAGTTTTTGCTACGAGTGATTTTGGATCTTTGATGTGAGAGCAGTTTGGTTTCACTTTTGAAACACTGATACTCTTCTATACAATACATTTTGAAATTTCAAAAACCTTTGACTGTCTGTTACACACAATTTACTGTCATTGCCTTTTTTTTATATGCTTTCTTGATTTTTACTGTTGCTAGAAATAACAGCAATTTTCTAAAGACTTTATCTTGAACTGTTATTAACATTTTCAGCCATCAATATGAACTTTTGGGTATATTTTCATATTTGATGTACTGTTCATTTTTATTGGACACTATTAGCTTATGCTCTTTTCGTTTTTCATGTACATTTTTGTTAACATTTGTTGTATATTTTTTCTCCTGGCAACATTTTTTCTGGTTTTCATTTCTTACCCTCACAATTGATTCTCTGGTGAGAGAGTAGTTGTAGCAGAAGCATGATTACTCTTGAATTTTAGCTACCCATTTTAGTTCGCCATGTGATGGTCAAGTCCATTTAGCTTTACTTTGACCATCCATCCCTTAATGTGATGGACTAGCCAAGTGTCTGTATATCAGCAATAGAACGGAAGGATTTTGGCCGTTAATTCCTTAGGGAGGTGAGCTTTTGCTATGAGTGGTTTTGGATCTTTGATGTGAGAGCAGTTTGATTCCACTTTGCAGCTTCAGCTAGAACAAATGCTACTAAGCATTCTGCCTGGTGTTTTGATAACTCTGCCAGCTCACTGCTTTTAATAATCTTAATATTAATTATAATATCAAGCTTAGCATATTTTCCTGTAATGATAATGACATTTAAGTCAAGTAACATATAAGCCTATAAATTTTCTATAAAATTGATATTTCTTCCCATTTATTATTTTTTAATTCACTATTTAGAACCTCAATTTTACTTGTGATCACATTTTAAATCATCATAGATTATATTGTGCATAATTAATCTTGCCTGGGCCAATGCGTTTTACAGACAATCATTAATAAAATATACTTTAAGCACAATTCAATTAAATATTCCCTTCCAATGTATTAATACAGCATTACCCTTCTCTTTTTCTTTCAACCATAAATATGGGGGTTTTTTTTTGATGAATCATATGACTTATACATCATTTACTTTTAACTTGTTTAGTTGAACAAATTGACCCCGATACATGATTTTTTAAAAATCCTGATACTTATCTGTTAGTCTCTTTTGTGAAACCACTGGGATAGAAACAAACCAACACTGATTGTCAAATGGTGGTGGAAGACAAACACATAGATGTATAATATATATAGATGTATAATATATATATATATATATATATATATATATATATATATAT
>NC_068987.1:37219119-37222224 GCF_001194135.2 Octopus bimaculoides
TATATATATATATATATATATATATATATATATATTTGTAAATAGTAAGAGATTACTCCAAACATTTCCCAATTTACTTTCAGGTAAATAAAGTAGGTTATTCAATAATTAATATATAAATCCAATAATATTTTCATAAGATAAGAATTTAGAGATAAGATAAGAATTTATCCTATATGCTGTGCTTGAGAAGACCCATCAAGCCAAGTGAAATCATAGTCATGGCTGATGTTGGTGTCATGTAACTGGCACCCATGCCGGTGGCATATAAAGAGCACCATTCGAGCATTGGGCCTCATGGAGGCAAAGTGGCTGAGTTCCTTTTGAGCGTTGAGCCTCACGGAGGCAAAGTGGCTGAGTTCCATTCAAGTGTTGGGCCTCATGGAGGAAATGATGGAGACCTTTGGCATTATGTCGTACTTGAGCAGAAGACCCATTAAGACAAGCAAAATCACTGTCATGGCAGATACTTGTGTCACCCAAATGGCACCCATGCCAGTGGCATGTAAAAAGCACCTATTGCACTCTCAGTGTGGTTGATGTTAGGAAGGGCATCCAGCCATAGAAAAGCATGTCAAATCAGACTGGAGTCTGGTGTAGCCTTCCAGCTTACAAGCCCTGGTCAAACCATCCAGCCCATGCCACCATGGACAATGGACGTTAAATGATGATGATGATTCTGTTAGATAATTCTAAATATATTACATTAACCATATAGGTTTCTGGGAGCATATAATATCAACAACAATAATAAGGATTATTCCAAAGTGGCATAACATTACCTTTACTTCTTTTTGTATATATATATATATTGATAGAAAAAGTAAGACAACAAAAGAAAGAAAGAGACCTCAATATTATGTAAATAGAGGAATTTATCTGTAAATATATGTGACAATTATTCGGTAGCCATGATAAAACTCCGAGTTTC
The DNA here is from genome assembly GCF_001194135.2 of Octopus bimaculoides. Taxonomy (NCBI): domain Eukaryota; kingdom Metazoa; phylum Mollusca; class Cephalopoda; order Octopoda; family Octopodidae; genus Octopus; species Octopus bimaculoides. The sequence goes on from NC_068987.1 coordinate 37,220,051, forward strand.
GGATGTCGGGGCGGAAACTCATGCCGCCATCTCTTCAGTTATCTGGCCATTGAAAAAATGCTATGAAAATGACCGTTAAAAAAGGGAAATTACTGTGTGATTGACCGTTATTAAGACGAAAGAGCTATTAGAATGACCGCTAAGTGAGGGGAGGGAGTAAAAATGGTCGTAGTAAGCGCACCAGTCCATACATACACATGCGTGCCCGTATACCCACATACATGCGCCTATATATATATATATTATGATTGACCGTTGACTGAACACTATTCAATTTTTTTTTTTTTTTTTCTCCGTGTTTTTCTCCTTGTCTCCGTATTCTTTCTGTTGAAGAGCGTAGCTCGAAACGTCAAAGACTTTCCGTATTCCCGAGCGTCATACTAATATATACTTTTGTTATTTACACCACCTGTCCTCGTCTGTTGTTATTTTTTGTATATTCTCCCATATATATATATACTCATCCACCCTCACTTGAAATACAGGTGGTTGACTGTTATTAAGACAAAAGAGCTATTAGAATGACTGCTAAGTGAGGGGAGGGAGTGAAAGTAAGGGAGTAAAAATGTCCATAGTAATCGCACCAGTCCATACATACACATGCGTGCCCACACACCCATGTACATGCTCCTATATATATATATACTCATCCACCCTTACTTGAAACACACACATATGCCAATACTCCCTTACCTTTACTCTCTCCCCTCACTTAACGGTCATTCTAATAGCTCTTTTGTCTTAATAACGGTCAATCACACAGTAATTTCCCTTTGTTCAATGGTCATTTTCATAGCATTCTTTGATGGCCAGATAACTGAAGAGATGGCAGCATGGGTTTCTGCCCCGGCATCCGAAACTCGGAGTTTTATCATGGCTACCGAATAATTGTCACATATTATTTACAGAGATATATATATATACAGCTTTACCTACACACCCTTTCTTGTAAATGTGAGTAGCCATGTAGCTCCTGGACAAGAATCTGCTCTTGCCTCATCTCTCGTACCCTAACCCAGTGCTTCCCAACCTGTGGTCTGCAAAGGTATAACTGGGGGTCCATCAGCTTGTTAAGCTGACAGACCTTTCAATATCTTGGGGTCCGTGGGAAAACTAATTTAAATAAAAGGGGTCCTTGGTAGTGTAAAGGTTGGAAACCCGTGCTCTGACCCCTTATCTCTAAGTATAAATACAACACCCCCTATTCTGGGTTCATAACCTTACAAGCTACATGACGACTTCACTAGTGTTGGTGGCATAAAAGCATCCACTGCTCACAGTAAAGTGGTTGGCTTTAGGAAGGGCATGCAGGCATAGAAACTATGCCATAGTGAACATTGGAGCACAAAGTCTTTGAACCCACTGGATCGTATCAAATTGTCTGACCCATGCCTGCATGGACACTAAATGATGATGATGATATATATATATACATGCATATATCATCATCGTATAACGTCTGTCTTCCATGCAGGAATGGGTTGGACACTTTGACATGAGCCAGCTAAGCAGAAGGCTAACCCTGGCTACTGTGTCTGTTTTGGCAGGCTTTTTACAGCTGGATGCCTTTCTTAATACCAGTCACTCTGCAGCGTGGACTAAGTGCTTTTTACATGGCACCATCACAGGAGAGGTCAGTTTTGGCATGGTTTTTTACAGCTGGATGCCCTTCCAAATAAATGCCAACCACTTTACAGTGTGGACTGGATGCTTGTGGGTATGTATTTATATACATAAATACACCCCTACACACACACATATATATAATCCTTTTCCACTGATTACCCTTTTCTGTGCCACCATTTAGCTTTTACTTTCTCCTGAGTTTCATGTTATAGCTACTATACTTCATCTTTAATATCCCCTCATATCTGTTACCATTCTCAACATCTCTCGTATTTGTCATTGACACTTTCCACACCATTATTTGTCTCTATATCCACCACTATGTATCTATGATCTTCAAGTCTGTCACCCCCCACACCACCTCCTTCATTCTTATTTTATTACAATTTTATGATACTGCTGCTCTCCACCCTTTCTGCACTGCTACTTAATAGCTCTTTCCTGATCCACACCTAATTCTTTCACCCCACTCTATACCCCGACCATTGTTCACCATTCATTGCATTTACCTTTATCCCCTTTTCTTACACTCTTGTGATCTTACCCAC
>NC_068987.1:37222313-37230351 GCF_001194135.2 Octopus bimaculoides
CTGATCCTCTCTTATATTCACTTTCTTGTATCTTAAGAGTATGTACTGATAACCCATCACCACCATCTTTATCTCTCTTTCCAGCAACTCTTAACAACCATTATGTAATGCATGGTAGTCATGTATCTTCTCTACAGCAAGACATCTGTTGCTGTTCTTCAATGACACTTTAGCCTCAAGACACTTGGCTCAAAACCTCCTTCCTTTCCATTATACCCTTCTTAATCAAAGAAGCTTGTTCTGAGAGTGACAGTATCATAAGATGACCCAATACACTTTAAACAGTGGTTGATATTAGGAAAGGTATCCAGCTATAGAAACCCATGCTGAAGTAAACACTTGAGATTGAGGCAGTTTTCAGGTTTATCGGATTCTGTTGAACCATTCAACCCATGCTTTTGATGATAGAGCTTGCACAAAAGGCTTACTCAGAATGAAACAAGAACAACAACTGTATGAAAAAAGAAAAAACTTTTAATATCCACTTGATTTTTGAAAAATTTATTTGATTATGTGCAAAATAAATAATTTATCAGTTTTTTAACAGACATGTAAATTGTGTCTTTTTATGTCCCAATTTTTTAACCAGTTAGATATTATTTTCAATTCATTTTTCTCATTTCATGATAAATTAGTCTTAAATTCTAATACAATTTTTTTTACAGTAGCTCCACAAGGAGAAAATTCCAGTAGGAAAAATGGCTAACCAGCAGAAATCCAAGTGCATGATGAGATGGAGTGGGAACAAAGACAACAATAACAATATTAGGATGTTTCTTTCATTTCAGAACATTCATTTATCTTCTCTTGAAGTTTTCCTGATTTATAGAGAGCTTTTGTATCATCACAGCCACCAATACAGTCACCATTCACAAATACACGAGGAACCTGAAATAAAAGTAAATATATAAATAAACTAGTTATAATTCATAGTTTTTATTATTAGAGGAAACATATACAGTCATGTAAACAGCATGGAAGATAGACCCTGATTTAGAAAATAGTAGCTAAGGCTAGCTAACTGTAAATATTTTGTTTATGACTGTCTCAGGTAAAAAAAAAAAAAAAACAGAAGCTTAATGACAGCCTCCACCCCATGAAGTCAAGACAATGGGGACAGTGCTTATGACAGACCCCATTTGCCCCTATAATGGTCAGATTGATTTATTTCATGTTCAATGACCATCTGTAAATTGATGAAATTGAGGCGGGATGATGTTTTACAATGAAAAGATTGGATATAATGTGTATGTGTAGAGGCACAGTAGATGTAATGAGAGGAGAGACAGGTAGAGGTGGAACGCAACTATCTAGATCAAAGAAACAAAGGATATAGCAGAGGTAAAAAAGCAACAGTGGTGATGTAAGCTCAATTTTTGTTCTAAAGCATTGTGCAGCAAATTGTATTCTATGTTGCCTCACTATTTGTGAGATGAGCAGTAAAGCTCTATAAATTTATTTATCATGTTGGGTGGAATTTTGGTTTAACCCTCTAGTGTTTAGATTAATTTGTCAAATGTAATGCTTATCTGTTCACATTAATTTTGATTTATTCAGGTTCAAGTGGGGTGTCCACAATATTTGCTTGTAACTTTGTTAATTTTCTACATACAGATTTGAAATTTTGTAAATGGGTGCTTATATGCCAGTGGTTTATAGTTACGTAATTTTAGCTGATCTTTCTCATTAAATTTGACTTTCATGGGCAGATAAATTTAATTCACAGGTGTAAAAACAATAACATTATGAATAAACACTAAAATTCATATTCTTAATACATCTTAGTTGTTTGATTTGTTACTAAAATTATCCTGACAATTTTACATTTTTCAAGATGAGGTACATTAATTTGAATTAATTAAGATACAGGTGTAATCAGTACAAGATTTTATTCTTTTTCTATATTTCATTCAAACATTTTCATTGAAAATAAAATACAAAACTCTTTTACTAGCCAAATACCATTGGCTATGTACTCTTATACAATTTAATGAATTCATTTACATAATAGAATGTATCTAATAAAAAAAGCTCATTAACAGGTGAGACAAAGGTGAATACAAGTATGTAACATACTGAAAATTAATATGTATTTCTCACTTTCACATATTTATAATAAAATAATATAGTTATGACATATTTCTGTCATGAAACTGCCCAAAGCACCCTTTATACAAGGGCACTTCGCAAAAGGAACACATATACAAAGTTTCAATCTGATGCCCTTTTGCAGTTTTTCTTTTTTGCAGCTAACACAGTCTGCAAACTTTTTTTCTTCCATTTATCTTTTCGACTTTATGAAAGTCAATATTTTCTCTGTTGACATCCACTTCAGTTAATTTTGCCTTTCTCCCAGTTCTGTGCTTTCTAGAAGAAAAGCCCTAATGTAACTGAGATGTGATGTCAACCCAAAATTTCAAATGGTTGTAGTCCTTTGGTGGTGGAGGTACCTTGTAGCTTTTTACATATACAATATATGAATTAACTATAGTTAAATTAACTAAAAACCACAAAATGTACCTCCACCATTTCTTCCCTGGTCAACAAACTAGGTAATATGCCTGATATTGGTCAGATTTATCAACCTCACCCATATATTTGTTATAACAAATATTCACTAGGTTGTTCATTAGTAGACAGGAATAAAATCTGTCTTTTGTCTTTGAAAGCAGTAGCTAATAAATTTTCCTTTTGCATTTGTAAAATGTCACCACTTTTGAAAAAATTTTGTTTTCATTACATGGGGTAAACCTTTACGGGTGCCCATAACAGTACTGCATGTGTAAGTACTTACACAGGCAAGATTTTCTGCCAAAGCCACTGAAGAAAAAAAATTGGTCAAAATAGAGGAGTCGGTGCTGATGGTGAAATGGGTCAGTAAGAGACCATACAACATCATATCCCAATCCATATGGTGTGTTTCCATTATATTTTTTATCTGTGTAAACATCGAAGTTTACACAATATCCAGTGTTTGATTCACAAACTTCCCATACCTTGGTCCCCCATTTAGTGGGTATGGCAGCCATGTACTGCCAAAAATGTACTCTGCCCTTACAGCCTATCATGGCTTCATCTACATAGAGATTTTTCCCAGGTAGATACAGTTTTATAACCATTAAGGAGTAAATCAATTGCAGGTTGTACTTTGTACAGAGGATCATAGTTTGGGTCGTTTTTGCTGGGGGCATTAGCAGAATCAGTTAAATGTAAATACTGAAATATTTTCGAATACTTCGTCTTTGATATTATACTTGAGATATACGGATCACCATACCTTATATCAGGACTCCAGTAGTTCCACAGTTGAGGAAGCTGTTTAACACCAAACACCAAATTGATTGTGAAAAACGCTCTCATTTCCGCAGCATAAGTTGGCTGCCATAGTGGATCATTTCTTCCGCGAATAGAAATCATACGTTGCGCATATTTGTATGTTTCCTCTATAACATTTTCAAAAAAACTTTCTGGTAAAAATAAAAATAGGTCTAATGGTTGAGCATCAGGAGGCAAATTGTGCTTTGGACCAGTGTTTTCTGTGAAATCAGGAATAGTGATTGGTATTGTAATCTTTGACCATGATGCCATGTTTACAATATCATTTTCATCACTTTCATTTTTATCACATTCATTCTCAAAATCTTCCTTGTCTGACGAATATTCACTAATATCAATATCAAATTTGTCTGAAGACAAAATACTCTTGTTTTCATTTATATTTTCTATATCATCAAGAGTAAAACCTTCAAAGTCAGAATCGCTACTTGTGGACATCATTTCATTAAAAACTAAGGTACAGATTTCTCTTCAAACATTGAAGAAAACCATGTGGTCTAAACAATTTCACAGTATTTATACTTGAATAAAGGCAGGGAAGGCTTCATCGTACATTATCTCAAAGCTATGAAAATTCAATAACGTGATTTGTTTATTTTTTTAGTGATTTTGTAGAGAAGTCAGATACAGCAGGATTTGGCTAGTTTGAACAAATAAAGGGGAATTAATTTTGGCCGGTTTGAACACTAAAGGGTTAAGTACCCCATATAACCACTCATAACCTGTTTTATTTTTTAGAATTTTCAGAAAAGTTTTGCAAATTTGTTATCTACACATGGGAATTCATATGATTATGAAAAAAACATTAAAAAACAAAAAAATTTTTAATCCCTCCCTACTCACCATAAATCCTAAAAGTTCCACACTTTTTCAAATCAGAGCTTAAAATATGGACAATTTGAATTTTTTGCTTAAATCCCCACAATAGACCAGACTTAGGTACATCATCATTCCATTGAATGTTTTATGGAGAGAAAAATATTGAAGAACATCAATATGTGTCACAGTAACAAAGAAACCAGAAAGGTGGTTGTGAGATATGCTAAAAATAACAGCCACATCACCCATAAATCACACAAAAAAGTATTTTTCTTGCATAATCATATGAATTCCTGTGTGTAGAACACAGATTCACAAAACTTTTCTGAAAATTCTCCCAAAATAAACAAGTTATTTGAGGTACTTAAACCAGAATTCCATCCAGATTTTGTATATTACATAAAAGGCAAATGTAATCATTGTATAAACCTTTTGAAGCTTTATAGAAGTGTCCATATCGCTGTGCTGCATAAGGGAACAGGCTCAACAAGTGCACAATACTAATTTTACAGCATCGTCTTAACTCAGATGATCCCATTACCTTCACGGAGAAGAAATTCTTTTCTGAGCACATTCCTTATCAACCTTGGTATTTAAATCCAGGCAATTTGTATTATTGATTAAGGTTTTAATTAGCAAATATGTCAGTTTTTAAATGATACAGGTACATGTTTTCTGTTATTTGGTCATTTACTTAAAACCCTACACAGTGTGTTGCCCTCTTGAGGGAGATTAGTAGAGCTTGTGTATCAAGTAAGGAATTACCAACAAGTTGGTGTATATAAATCTAGCCTCTGCAAAGTTGACTTGCCCTACATACATAACAAAGACAAACTCTTCAAGTGGTGCCCCATTCACCCTTGTATGGATGTGTTGTTTTATAATGAACCAAAGCCAACCTTACCATTCATTAAATCACTAGTTTAATGTCAATTCACGAGACCTGTGTAAACCAGCATACCGAGAGCTAACCTCTCAATGTCTATAGGTACTCTCCAGAACAGCACACTTGTTTTGACCAGTCCAATAATCTTGCCTACATTCATCAATAAATATCCAGTTACTTTCAACTAATTAGTGACATAATTCCATAGATATTTGTATTACACATCCAATGCAACAAATCACCTTTCCATCCTCCACAGTGAATATATAAATATACAATAGCCATAATTCATTTTATGGAGCATCATACTTTTTACACAGATTTCATACAGAGACAGAAACCCTAGTATCAGAAATTACCCTCTCCCCACACATATAGTGTATATGTGTTATCAGTTATGATGTTACTCCAGCCTCTCACAACACTAATTACGTCACCTACAAATGATGCAGCCTCGCTTTGGTTGTTTGGCCTGCTAGGATTGCAAGCTAAATTCATGGAGCAGGTGCCCCATGAAATTCCCAGGATTAGTGGGCAAAGATATATAGATAATTATAAGGAAACATCTTTTTATGTAGATGTGTATGGAAAAAGAAATGAATAATAAAAATCTCATGAATTTACCGTTCTCTTTTGGGAAATTTCTTGCAGTACAGACATGATTTGCTCACCATCTTCTCGTCTGTTCAATTCAATAGTTTTGTAATTTACTCTAAGATTATCAAATATTGTTTTCACAGTGTTACAATGGGGGCAGTAGGTCTTGGAGAAAACCACAACACAGTTTTCATGAATAGTTTTTTCAACAAACTTAGCAAACTCCGGGCTACTCGCAATTGGTGCTTTCGTGAAAAAATTCCCCATTGTTAAGAATTAAAGATGAAGTGAAACCCTTTAAAAAAAAGAGAAAAGAGAATATTGAGTGTTTTACTGAAACTCAATGACAATTTTTATTAATAATTTTTTTACAAATTAAGAATAATAAAACAATACTGAAAATAATTTGATACTGTTGTTATTACCTCGTTTTAGGGATATCTAGGACCACATTATGCAATATATCTTTTTTTGAAGATACTAGGGTGTGATTTAAGGGAAATTTGGTGGTTATTTGTAGCAAACTGTATAACCAAGTGGAAGTTCTTTCATTGTCTCAAAATTGGTCCTGAAGTCTCATTTGCTACAACAATAATAAAGTGAAATATGCACATACAACAATAAAAGTAACAATGACAATAGCAACAACAACACTAACAAGTCTGTCTTCAGTGCTCAGACCAGAAGTTTCAATGCATAAGCATCCAAAACACAGCAAGTGAATAATTTCTACTAAAGAAAAAAACAATATTGGTCTTGCTGATATTGCTGCTAATTCTTTCCTTCTAAAGTAAGGACAAATAGATAATGAAACTCAAAAATCAAGTGTCTAAAAAATTTTAAAAAAAGCTCTAAAGCTCAGATTAATGGTAAAGGGCAATGGTTTGGTGGCATTAAATAGATTAACCTGTTAGCATTTAAACCATCCACATCTGGCCAAAATATTCTATCTGTTGTATGTTCAAACCAAATAGATCAAGCCTCTCACACCTACCCTACAATGTCAATCTTAAAATAAACAATTACATAATCAAAACCTCATAGCTATGAGATAATACACGATTAATTCAAAATAATATGAACAAATAAACATTATATTTGACAGAATAAACTGAATGTTAAAGGGTTAAGAGATAATCCTACCACTGGATAGAATTTTAAATCATTCTTAGATCTCACCCAATTTCTTTTAGAGATGTAGAATTAACTATACTGTCCATACAGATAAAATGTTTAGCAGAATGGGGTGTGGCTCTAAATGTGGTGTTAGATCAGCACTGAAGGGTTTATCTAACACACTATGATGAAGTATTTATTTTGTCTCTAACCTTCCATAACCAAACATCATCCATACACAGCCTAAATACCTCACACCAAATCTGCAATAACTCCATGAACAGAGATATTGAAAATATCTTTCAATGGGATCATACCAATTTTGTCTTCTTCAACAGTACAAACACACAATGAAGCTGTTTTAAGAAAATAATATCGAACTCCATCCCTAAACATGAACAGCATGCAACTAGAACCCTTGTAATCATTATAAATGTCGGGCCCCACCATCATAGAGGAACTCTCTCACTACTGACTGGTCTTTTTCTTTAGAGATAGACAATGCTTCCTTTCCCAACAGCTATAAATCATTTACAATGTTTATCCTTTGATGTTGATAAAATAATACACCAGGCAAGTACTAATGGTAATTTAATTGACTTACCCTCCAAATTTCTGGCACATGCCTATTGCCAGAAATGTTGTTATTGCAATTGTTATTGTTATTCTTATTATTATTAAGGCAGCAAGCTGGCAGAATCGTCAGCACACTGAGCAAAATGCTTAGCAGCATTTCGTCCATCTTTATGTTCTGAGTCCAAATTCCACCAAGGTCGACGTTGCCTTTCATCCTTTCGGGGTTGATAAAATAAGTACCAGTTGAACATTGGAGCTGATGTAATTGACTTATCCCTTCCCTCGAACTTGCTGGCCTTGTGCCAAAATTTGAAACCATAATTACTACTATTATTAAGGAGGTGAGCTGGCAGAATTATTAGCATGCCAGTAGGATTGGATTTAAACAATGGGAGGTCCAGGGCACTTCAAGTTCAGTGGAAAATTAGCAAATTTAAGTCTCAAAACCTATCTATTGCAAGCAATTGAATGTGATTAGTTACTCTTTTACTTGTTTCAGTCATTCGACTGCGGCCATACTGGAGCACCGCCTTTTAGTCGAGCAAATCAACCCCAGGACTTATTCTTTGGAAGCCTAGTACTTATTCTATCGGTCTCTTTTGCCGAACCGCTAAGTTACGGGGACATAAACACACCAGCATCGGTTGTCAAACGATGGTGGGGGGACAAACACACATACATACATATATATATATATATATATATATA
>NC_068987.1:37231350-37243837 GCF_001194135.2 Octopus bimaculoides
TGGCTCTCTTCCTGAAACATATACAATTAAAGAGAAAAAATTATTGAAATTAGTCATTACTCATTTTGCCCCGACCTATACATTTTTTGAAAATTGAAAATGATCAAATTAGACATTACCGTGGGCAAAAAATTTATGTGCAGTCCAAGAGAAAAAAAGAATATTGATTGTTGAACACCAAAAATTTTCTAGATATTTTATTAACAACCTCAATTACAAATGAGTTAAAGTCGAAGAAAACTTTCTTGAAAAAAAAAAGCACCTGTTACTTGACTATTCTTTTATTCTTTTACTTGTTTCAGTCATTTGACTGTGGCCATACTGGAGCACTGCTTTTAGTTGAACAAATTGACCCAAAGACTTATTCTTTGTAAGCCTAGTACTTATCCTATCGGTCTGTTTTGCTGAACCGCTAAGTTATGGGAGCATAAACACACCAGCATCGGTTGTCAAGCAATGGTGGGGGGACGAACATAGACACACAAACACACATAGACATATATATATATATATATGTGTGTGTGTGTGTGTGTGTGATGGCTTCTTTCAGTTTCCATTTATCAAATCCACTTACAAGGGCTTTGGTCGGCCTGAGGTTATAGTAGAAGACACTTGCCCAAGGTGCCACACAGAGTGACTGAACCCAGAACCATGTGGTTGGTAAGCAAGCTACTTACCACACAGCCACTCTCAACTGCAACAACTATGGTGACCAATGTTTACTTCCAAAGATGATGCAACACTTGCAATGCAATGGTTTCAAACAAGTGGTGAGAAAATAACAAGAAATTGTTAATTACTCATTTTGTTCCAGTTATCAATTTGACCCACTCTCCTATAGTAATTTCAAGTATTTAACAAAATGATGAAAAATCCTGAGAAAAGAAAGAAAAAGATTTGATTTAATGAAAAACATGTAAACATAAATGTAAGTATTCTAAAGTTGAAAAAGTGCTTTGAGCTGTTGAGAGATGTAATTTTATAATTAAAACTAAATGCAAAATTAAAATTTTGGAACTTATTTCTTATTTGCTCTTTTGTAAAATAAAACCAGTTTTCAATGCCTCACTAAAATAACGAAGTTTACAAGAGGCAATATATGTGTGGGCCTTTAATTGCAAGTGGGCAATCCAGTTGATCACCAGGGTCGATGTAATCAATTTACCACTCCCCCTGAAACTGTAGGCCTTGTGCCAAAATTTGAAACCATTGTTATTATTATCATTATGAAGGTGGTGAGCTGGTAGAATTGTTAGCACACCAAGCGAAATGCTTAGTGGCATTTCATCCACCTTCACGTTCTGAGTTCAAATCCTGCCAAGGTTGTCTTTGCCTTTCATCCTTTCTTAGTCAACAAAATAAGTACCTTTAAATGCATTGGAGAGAAAGATATTAAAAAACATCAATATGTCAGAATGGCAAGCAAATGAGGAGGGTTTCAGGTGGTCGTGTGATGTGCTAAAAATAACAGCTAAATACTCCTTAAATCATGCAGAAAAATTTCTCTTTCTGTTTTTTCATGGTGGTATGATGGTACAATTGACTTAACCCCTTCCCCAAATTGCTGGCTTTGTGCCAAAATTTGAAATCATCATCATTATTATTATTATTAATATTATCATTATCGTCTTCTTTCAATTTTGCTTTCATCTCTTGTTGAGTGTCTTCTGAACACCTAGGGCAAAGAAACTCACTGTATACACTGGTAGGCCATTAAAATAAAGACACCAGATTGTTAATTTACAATGTCATGTGATAGAGAAAAAGGGGAAGAAAGACAGAGGAAAAGAAAAAGAAAAAATAAGAAACCAAAGAAAATTAAAGGGAAAAAGGAAAGAAAATTCACAGCGACAATGTTCTTCTCAATACATGTGACATACCATTTAAGACAATCTGTTGCACTTCTTTCAGGGATCATGCTCAAATAATTTTCGGTTCCTTTTTTGATCATTCTAAGCGCTCCTACAATCAGTCGCATTGTAACTATCTTGAGATGCCACATCTTTTTGATTCTGATCAGCAAATCTTTATATTTTCTGAGCTTATCAAATTTTTTTGCTTAGATATTATGATCACAAGGCATGCTCAAGTCAATCAATAAACAGACTTTATTAGTTTGGTCTTTCACAGCAATATTTGGTTTATTTGCCATGATGGTCTGGTCTGTATATACTGGAAAGTCCCAAAGAAGCATTACATTTTCTCCCTCAGTTACAGCCTAAGGATAGTGCTTGTACTGTTTGTTGGCAGTTTTGATTTTATAATGCCGATATATTATCCAGTGTAAATATTGGCCAACTCTGTCATGTCTTGATTTATACTCTACAGGTGCAAAAACCTTACAACCAGAGATTAGGTGGTCCACTGTTTTAATCTCATCTTTGCAGTATTGGCACTTGGGTCTACTCCATTTTTCATCACATTGACTTGGTAGTTTTGGATCAATAAGTTCTGATCTTGAGTTGCTAAGACAAAGCCTTTACTCTCTGTTTTTAGCCCTAAGCTCTGTAGCCACCGATGGGTGTACTTCTGGTCTGCATCAGCTTGTTTGCTATGGGTCACATTTTTGCCATACAGAGGTTTTTGTTCCCACCTATCAGTCAATTGCTTTTTGCTTTACCACTGACTTCACCTTCTTTGCAACAACAGTTGCTACACTTCCATCATGCTGTTCAACCTAGGTATAATACATGAACTGACTAGCAAATTTTTTGCTCTTCTTCATGACAGAATAAAGCTTCTTATGTCTTTCTATTACTCTTTTACTCTTTTACTTGTTTCAGTCATTTGACTGTGGCCATGCTGGGGCACCGCCTTTAGTTGAGAAAATCGACCCCAGGGCTTACTCTTTGTAAGCCTAGTACTTATTCTATCTGTCTCCTCTGCCGAACCGCCAAGTTACGGGGACATAAACACACCAGCATCGGTTGTCAAGCAATGTTGGGGGGAAAAAACACAGACACACAAACACATATATATACATATACATATATATGACAGGCTTCTTTCAGTTTCCGTCTACCAAATCCACTCACAAGGCTTTGGTCGGCCTGAGGCTATAGTAGAAGACACTTGCCCAAGGTGCCACGCAGTGGGACTGAACCCGGAACCATGTGGTTGGTAAGCAAGCTACTTACCACACATCCACTCATTCACTATCATCATTTAACATCTGTTGTCCATGCTGGCATGGGTTGGATGGTTTGACCAGGGCTGGTAAGCTGAGGAACTGCACCAGATTCCAGTCTGATTTGGCATTGTTTCTATAACTGGATGCCCTTCCTAACACCAACCACTCTGAGAGTGTAATGGGTGCTTTTATGAGCCAGTTGTATGACACCAGTATCTATTATTATTATTATTGTTATTATCATCATCATTATTATCATTATTATTATATAAGGCAGTGAGCTGGCAGAATCATTAGCATGCTGGATGAAATGCTTAATTGTATTTTGCCTGTCACTATGTTCTGAGTTCAAATTCTGCCGAGGTCGACTTGTGCCTTCAGTAGAAAGGATTATTACTATTATTATAGTGGGGACACATGACCTAGTGTTTAGGATGTTGTACTTATGATCATAAGATCTTGGTTTCAATTCCTAAACCGAGTGGTGTGTTTTGTTCTTGAGCAAAACACTTCATCTCATAGTGTTCTGTGATCACCTCGACACCTGATGCATGGTACACTGTACACCTGTTCAGGAAATGTTAATTTGATACAAGAAGTGTGCTACATTTGATCAATTCATTTGTGCAGGTTCTTTGACAAGAGCTAAACACTCATACATCATCTTTGATGAGAGTCCATTATTATTATTATTATTATTATTATTATTATTATTATTATCATTATTATTTGTCTTTGGAAGGAGAGGATGCTTGTTCACAGTTCATAAGTTTTGTTGTTTCAGTTTGGTATTTGCATTTTTGTTGGACTGTTTACTAAATAAGCCAGCAAGTTGGTTTGTGAACAATTCACCCTTTAAGGACAAATTTTAAAATTTATAATTGTAGATTTCATATCTTTTAAAGAAAGAAAACACAACATGGCTTCTCAAACCAAGGAAGGTGATGGCCCCAATGAAAATATCTTCTTTCCACTACTTACAAGGAGAGTTAACAATGTACATATAATAATGGGAACAACACAAAAGAATGTGAAAACAAAACATTACCACCACCACCACCACACTTTGCATCATAACAAAACTATCCAAAATAGTAACAAGGCAAATGAAAACACAGCAGCAACAATGAAAATGAAAACAACAAAAATGAGATCACAGGACAAAAAATAGTTCTCCATTCAACACATCAGCAAGTTCACCCTCCACCACCAACAACACCAGTAATGCTAATAAAAAAAAAATAAATAAATAAAACTTGCAAATCTAGATTTAGCGATTTCACTGATGTGATATGTCAAATGAATGAGGACATTTTTATTCACTTAAAAGAGCTAAAATGTATATATTACTATAGTGACTAGAACAGACAACACACCAGCAGATTGAAAAATGCCTGAGACTAATCTGGAGGACAAAACATACATAGCCAAGGAATCAGATTTGGAATTGTGGAAGTGGATTTGCTACAGAAGATGGGGCCAGAAAGCATTCCACAACCACCTTAATGTGTCATGAACTGGTCCTCATACCAATTTAACATGGCTGTAGGGGTTTAGAAAAGAAGACCAGTATTTTGCAATTACAGGGGCTACAGAAACAGAATTGGTCAGGCCAAAGCATGGAAATGCTCATACAGAAGGACAATACGAGCATGGAAATGGTACCAGACCAGATTAATCTACAAGATGGCACAAAACTACACATACCTGTCAAGTCCAGAAGTGCAAAGTGTCACTTGTGTGGCAATAAAAACTTTTCCAAGGCTTTTTGCCCACAGCAAAGGAAAGAAGAAAGAGACCACCTCTTTTGCTAACACCACCGCATCATCAACAACAATAACAGCAAAGACAGCAGCAACAGCCCCAACAGAGGCAGGCAGACACAAGAGCAGCAAAAGTAAAATTAACAGCCACAAAACAGTAGTAACAGCAGCCGCATCTAAAGCAGTAACAACAAAAGTGGAAGTAACTAAAACAACAGAAAATACACCAACATCAACTACCACATCACAGACAACAGAAACAAAAACAATAACAGAAACCTCAAATCAATAATAACAATATCAACAAAACAACACCACAAACCTCTCCACGACATACCTTTCCCTAACTCACACCATACAGACATGTCATGTAATAAAGGTGAAGGGGAGGACACCAAATGGCAAACAGTAACAAAGGCAATGAAATGAAAAAAAAAACAAAAATATGCCAATTCGAAAGACTGAGAGATACGAACAAATAGGGGAGGTGACTTCAAGCAATGATGCACCAACACTATCATCCTCATCACAACCATCACCACCACTATCACATGTACCATTAAAACAAGCACAAACAATAAGGACGCTTCCCCAATCATGAACAAAAAGAAGACATTACTAACTACATGAAAATACTAACATCACACGCAACGAGTATATCACATTAACCAATAACATTTTACCACATAAAAAACATCTAAATTTTGCAACAGACATACACCATTTTAAAACAAAATTACCCTAACCAAGTAGAAGAATTTAGATTCAACAAACAAAAAGCTATATAAAGAACTGGTCATGAAAATACCCACACCCAGCACAAAGAACAAAACACCTGTTTTCTCACAGAAATTGGGCAAACGTTTCTTTTCACTCTCCTTCTCCCTTGTCTAACATGGCCATGCTAAGAATAGACAGTATAAATGCAAGTGGCCGGAGATTAACTCATCTCCATGTCAACTGGGAATGGTGGGGTGGAATGGCAGCACTGTTCTAAAAATATCTAAACCTCAAGATAAGGACGATCTTGGACCCAGAAGATGACTTTGTGGTCCTGGATGTGAACTGTAGCAAACTGCCTGGTTTGGATGGTCTGCTCTACAAATTTTACTTGTATATGCCAGACTTGTTTGGAGACCTCTTAGCAGATGTCTACTACAACTGGCAGCAGAATGGGAGAATTCCTAGTTCTGTGAGTTGAGTAGAGGAGGCATTGTTAAGAAAGGACCCAAACAAGGGGGATCAAGCAGAAAATTTTAGGCCCATAACTGTGCTAGACACAGATTTCAAAATTTTGGCCAAAGTGTTGGTGCTTCTCATTGAGGGACTGATTGGTGATGTGCAAACATGTGCCATCCTTAGTAGATCTACTCGCAACAACCTCCATCTCATGCAATACATCATAGAGAGCGTGGATAAAGAACCTTTGATATGGTTGACCACCAATATTTGATGACCAATCTCACAGTGGATAGTTTTGGCTCCATCTTCTGTAGTTGGATTGCCACAATGTACAGGAACATCTGCTTGATAGTTCAGGTGAATGGTTACCTATCAGAGCCATTCAGTGTTATGCACTCAGTCTGTAAACGTTATCCCCTTTTGTCTCTTCTGTATGTACTAATTCTAGAGTCACTACAGAGGAAACTAGAGAAGTTGAGGAGGATTCTGCACAAACTATGATATGGGAGAATCATGTTGGCATAAATGAACTATGCTACTATCATAGTGTCAAACATCAAGCACATAGACATGATCAGTACTACTCTAAAACAATATGAGCAATGACAGGAGCAAAAATTAGCCAAGAAAAGTCAGTGGGTCAGTGAGCCTGGAGAGGCAGGTCCATGCTATCCAATAATGTCATGGGACACTGGACAGATGGATTAGTTAAATTGCTTGGTGCCTGGTTTGGCCCATAACTCCAGGTGGAGAAGAACTGAGAAAAGGTGATGAGCAGGGTGGCAAATCCCATCTAGAAATGGGCTGAGAGAAAGCTACCCTTGAAAGGTCAGGCAAATGCATGCATTACCTCCATTGCATATTGCCCACTAACTGTTATGCTTTGTCCCAGTTCATATCTGACCAAACTGGAGCACCTACTCTTCTGCTATGGAAGAGAAACATTTGTTTCAACACCCACTGAGTACAGGAATGGGCATACCATAGCTGATGATGTCCAGATATGCACTGAGGCCATGACATCTCCTGCGTTTCCTTGACAGTGAGCAGGTATGGTTGCTACCTGTCAGGCTCACTTTTCTGCAGCTCATCTCTTTACCTGAGCTGCAGCCTTGGCTCAAGCATAGATTGAAGCAGGGCACTTAGCACCTAGAGTACTTATGCTCCTCTGCCAGTTGGGCAACGTGGTCATTGAAAGTTCTACTTTGATGTTCTATTGGGGTTAAGTGGTGGGCAAGCACAACATTCTTGGGGAGAATCTGGACATCAATTAGAATCAACTGGTGATCTATGCTGGAGGACTTTTGCACTAGAGCCCATAGATAATTTCCAGAAATCCTTGGCCTGGCAGTGCTACTGGATGGAATTAATGGTTTGAGAAAAACTCTACAGGCATAGATGAGCCATCAGTCAAGCCTGACTGAGATGTGTGCAAAGTGTCAAAGCTTCTGCATGCTACAGGGGAGCATTGCCAGTTTGGGACAAACTCTACAAGCATGGAAGTGCCATCAGCTAGGTTTGCGTGCAGAGTGACGAAACTGTTGTGTATGCTCTCATCCAATGTCCAAACATTACTGACTTGCGGGTGTATGTCAAACACCTGCTGTCACCTGTAGAGCAGTTCCAGCCATTGGTTGAGTCCATTGTGAAGATTGGTCCACCACTTTCCTTTGGCTGGGAAGGGCAGGCAGTGTTTATGTGTCTAGTAGCCTGAGCAAAGAGGCTGTATGGAGCACCGTATTGAAAGAGCTGAAGACAGATACTGACCACTTTGGCCAATCCTTCATCAACTTTTTCAAGTTTCACTTGAAAAAGAAAGTGGGGGAGGGCAGTGCTGCCTTCCAACAATGTTTTGAAAAGTAACTGACTGTGGTAAGAATGGGCTGAGTGAATGGGTCTATTCTAAGCAGGTACCTGTAGTTAGAAGGAAGAGAATGAGGAGAGGGCATTTGGTCTAGTGGTGAAGGCAACTGGGGTTTGTGCAGTTTCCATAAGCAGCCCTAGGAAAGCTCTCTCTTTTGGGAAATTATTCATTGTTGGAATCTATTTTATTGTTGATTTTTCAATCTTTTTCACACACTCCTTTATGTAGCCTTACAATGCATTGCTCCAATATTTTTGTGAACCCTTAGTGGTTAATAAAGAAAACAGTGTTACTGAGACGGCAAAATCATTAGCACATTTCACCCATCTTTATGCTCTGTGTATAAATTCCGCTGAGGCTGATTTTTGCCTTTCATCCTTTTGGGGTCAATGAAACATGTGCCAGTTCAGCATAGCGGGGTTGATGTAATTGATTAGTCCTCTCCCCTACAAAATTTCAGACTTTATGCCTACAGGTAGAAAGAATTATTATTATTTATTTATGAAATATAATCTATGATAAACACTGTACTGTAAGAGTGCAATGACAGTATAGATAATTAAGGGTTGATTGACTTGTGTCAATATTATCAGCTGTGTTAGTAAAGATGTTGATAATTAGATAATTAGATAATTAGATGTTGATAATTAGATAAATATATCTATAAATATAGAATTGACGCAAATATATACTTTAAAGTTATTTCAAATTAATATTGACATTCATTTCATGAAGGAAATAGATGTTTTAATGGTTTGGGTGTGTACCCACTCTACCTTCACTCTTTGTTTTTAAGACTGCACCACCCTTCTTCATCTAGCAGCCAATAAAAATGTGGCTAGATGTGCCATTCAAGAATTGCCTGGGTATTTATTAACAAGAAGTTATATTTAGTTATTAAAATCTTGGCAATTCTAGTACAAGGAGCACAAAACATAAAATAATCTATGAGGTCATTGTATTTAATTGATAAGACTAACAGACTTTAATCAGAATGTGAACTAGGCAACAATGTGCACAAGACAGCTGTGTAGAATATACATTAGTGTGGAATACAGAGATAATTAAATTGAACAGGTGTGTAGACTTGGTAGCTGTGTGGACTCAACAGCTGTTCATACTTAAACAGCCATGAGGACAAAACATCAATGTGGATGAAACACTATGTGGACTTAACACTCATTGGAATAGATAGCTGTATGGATTACAGAGGAATGAGAAAATGCAACAGTTGTGTAGATTTGGCAGATGAGTAATTTTGCTATAAGAGTGAACTAGACATCGGTATGGATTGGGCAGCAGGGTTGACTACAAGGCTGTATGGAGTAAACAGCTGTGTGGATGAAATTGTCTAAATAGCAGTGTGGATGACACAGTATTGGATTTGACATGCGGAGAATTAACAGAAGCATGGAGTAAACAGCTACGTGGCACTGACAGCAGTGTGGACTACACAGCTGCACAAGCGAGACAGATGAGTGAACCTCATCACCTGTCTACCTTGACAGATGTGTGGACTTAAGTGCAATGTGAGCAGGACAGCAGTGTAGATGAGAGAACCTTGTGGAGCAGACAAGTGTGTAGACTGCTTTGAACTAGATAGCTGTGTAGGCTTGATGGCTGTGTGGACTATGTCAGGAGTGTAAACATGGACATCTGTGTGGACTAGAGAGTTGCATGTATTTCACAAAAATGCTGTGAAGAAAAAAAGCTTAGTGAATTTGACAGCTGTGTGAACTCAACAAATGTATGAACTTAATAAGTGTGATGAACCTGACATATGGACAGAATTGACAGTTCTGCGGACTTAATAGCTGCATGGATTAGACAGGTATATGAGCTAAACCATTGTGTGCACTAAATACCCATGTAGACTTAGCAGATATGCAGACTTGTTTGGATTAGGTAGTTGTGTGGACTAACAGCTGTTAAATAAAGAACTAGATGAAAATGAGAAGGATATTGTTAAAAACCTGGTACAAACAGAAACAAGAATGCAAGCAATACTTAAATACTAGAGTGTGAGGAACTAGTGCTGGTTTGTGGTTGCAAAACTAATGTACTAAAGCTCTGAAATGTTTTGGAATTTGTATAATGTGGGGAGATGTGAGTACTGATAACAGTATGCGTATTTCAATCTAAAAATCTTTAAATAGAAATATCTGCTCAGTGCTGTACTAAATGAATATATGGTTTCAGTCCAATGAACTTTAGTCAAAGTATCAGCATCCACATCAGTTCCCATAACACACAGAGTATATGAATATGTGAACTTATAAGACAATCATAATTTTTAACATAGGTAGACGGTCACACTTTGTTGGTGGAGGGGGTATAGATGATAAACATGATTAAACTGGTATCTATCTATTTAGAAATCTAAAGTCAATGAAAATGACTCTAGTAGTACCTATCTATTTAAAGTCTACTGAAAAATTAAAGGCAAAGTTGACTCCAAACATGCTTTAGGCACTGAATTAAATACTGCATAATTTTTTTCTTGAGTTCCAATATCTAACATTGGCAGAGGGTCAGAAATTTTAGGGTGGTGTGTAGTTGATTAACCTTTTCACATTTAAACCAGCCATATCTAGCCCAAATATTATACCTGTTTTATGTTCAAACAGGTCACATATGGCCTCTCACACATACCGTTAAATGTCATACAATCGCATCATTGAAATCTCTAAGCTATGAGATAATGCAGGAGTAATGTGAAAGAAGCTAAGTGGTTACATCAACCCCAGTATTTGATAGGTACATATTTTATCAACCACAGGAGAAGGAAACATTAAGTTGATTTCAGAGAGATTTGAATTCAGTACATTTGTTAACTATTTAGTCAAACAACTTTATCTAGCTTTTCCTTCACATACCCTTAAAACTGCACCTCAGTGTGTAGAGGGTTAGTAGGAAATACTGTTAGGTATTTGGTATGGAATCATCCTTTTTACCAATTTTCTAAAACATCTGAATAATCACACCTTGCTAAGACCACAGAAAATGTAATACAAAAAAAACTGTTTGAAGAGATATGGAACAATGATAAGAACAACACTTTCAAGCCAAATGTCAGTTGGGTCATAGCCGACCTGCACCACAACAGCCTCACGTGAGATGCCAGATAAAGTTGAAAGTTACTGGATTAGCATTTAGTTGAAACTGTTAAAAACTGTTTATTTCATATGATGGGACCAATCTATTAATTAGATTGCACCTTTCTTTGTTTTCCATTCTCAGATACCTTATTGACAGATATTCACTAATGTAGTATATTCATAACTAATTCCCTTAAGTGTTGATCATCAAAGATACAAGTACAACGTGAGCGGATTTGATAGATGGAAACTGAAAGGAGCTGTCATATGTGTGTGCGTGTGTATACACATACATATGTGTGTGTGTTTTTGTCCTGCACTACCACTTGACAATTGGTGTGAGTTTATGCCACTGTAACTTAGCAGTTTGCCAATAAGAGACTGATAGAATACCAGACTTAAGAAATATGTTCCACTAAACCCTTCAAAGCAGTGCCCTGGCATCACCACAAGTCTAATGACTGAAACAAATAAAAGATACAATATTGATTCTAGTCAGCCAGGGGCTTTGTTTCTTTCCTGGCAGTTTCACCACATCAATCATGGTGGCTTGACTTAAATGTATATTCTTCATGATGAAAGAACCTTGAGAAGTGTTCCAGTATTGTTATTTAAATTTACTCAAGGCAGTGAGTTGAGAGAATTGTTGAGCTGGACAAAATGCCTAGCAGTATTTCTTCTGGCTCTTTATGTTCTGAGTTCCTGAAATCAACTCTGCCTTTCATCCTTTTGGGGACGGGAAAAATAAATACCTGTCAAGCTCAGGGGCCGACATATTTGACTATATCCCTCTATTAAAATTGCTGACCTTGTGCCAAAATTTGCAACAGGTATTTTATAGTGAATTATTATCACACCAAAATGCAATATCTATTGGTCAATGTGAGGTCATGTGAGCTTTGGATGTATCATGCTTCCCTGAGGAGTTCTAATAAGACAGAAACATATCCACAGTTGTCATCACAGCTACCAAAGATTAGACTCACTCTTCCCCTACAACCGAAATTTCAGTTCTCTCCCTTACCTCTTTCTATTAGGACTAATTACTTTTCTCATCATTACAGTTATAATATCAATTAAAAATTATTTCAGCTCACCAGGAGACTTTTGTCTTTCATTTGTTTCAATCATTTGACAGTGACCATGCTGGGGCACTGCTTTGAATGGTTTTACTTGAACAAATTGACTCCAGAACTTATTTTTTAAGCCTTCATTCTATCATCATAGAAATCGTTCTTCATGCAATCATATTTCGTCATCTGGTAGATTGTCTGTTTATAGAGAGACCAGATCAATGCAATTGACTTTATGACTTTTCTAGTCCTTATTGGTATTTAATGACAATGAAATGCTAAGAAATTATTATTTAATATAATAAATTTATAGCATGTACGTGTGTGTGTGTGAGTATGTATGTACATATATATATATATATATATATATATATATA
>NC_068987.1:37244527-37247508 GCF_001194135.2 Octopus bimaculoides
CCATCATCACTACAAGAACTTTTAGCTGAAGATTGGTAAAAAATTCCTTTGGAAATAATTCAAACTGTACGAGTCCATACCTCGTAGAATTTAACCTGTAATTACTGGCGAAGGCGGTCGTATCCCATATCAAAATAAATTTGTTTGAAATTTTAAGGTGTTTCCATTATTTTGTGCAACCCCTGTGTATGTATATATATATATATATAATTAGAAATAAATAGGTGAAATGTACATGTAGTGCAACAGGGACAGTACCTGAGATGAGAGGAATACGTGGTCAGTCACAGAATCTCATGGAAAGATCTTTAGGCTTGGGAATAAGCAAGAACATCCTTCCTGATCAAGTCTACATTTGATGTTTTGCCTTCACCAGCCAATTTAGTCTGGTAGAACATACAAATGACTGATGAATGTAAATGTGGAGAGAAAGCAACCGGGAGACATCTTCTGTCAAACTGCAGGCTAGCACTAGACAGATATACATGGCATCACAGTCAAGTCCTCAGTGTCATAAAGTACATCACTCAAGGAGAAGATCGAGGGTTATAATAAGGGAGAGTATCCAAAAGTGGAAAAGCGTGGAAACTTCCAGAAGGAGGGAAAAGGACATAAGACCAGGCCTTCAAAAAAAGTATATGAGACACGAAAGATGGAAGGGATACTGAGAGCTGGCCACGAATTTGGAAAGACTTAATATTTCCACTCAAAAGACTAAACTTAATCATATGGATCACAGAATGAAAAATTGGAATTTTGCTACAGCTGACAGTGCCATGGGAAGAGAACATCACAAATGCAAAGCAATGGAAGAAGGAGAAGTATGAGAGATTAATCGAAGAGTGTGGGGGAACAGGGGTGGACTGTCTAGTATTACCAGCTGACAGTGGGGGTTAGAGGCTTCATTGAAAGGAAAATGGCAATGTTATTTAAAAGGTTTGCATTTTCGAGCTCAGAGCTGAGAAAAATAATGAGGATACAGGAGGCAGTTGATAAATCCAGATTCTATATATGGCTAAAACAAGAAGACCTGAAATGGCTCAAAAGTCATAATGTGCTGACTGGGAAATAGCATCACTAGGTGAGGCTGGTTGGCACTTAAGCAATGTTGCTGCTTGGCAGGTGAGCCCAAAGGAGCGATCTCATTCATTGCATGCCCTTCTCCCCGATGGTTCCAAGGCTTGTACCATCAGGCAAATAGTTGGCTCTGGCTGCTGGAACTGAAACAAACATGATGCTGTTGGAAGGTAGATTTAGAGAGGGCACATGCCAAAACTACGCATCCTTCCCCTCTATTGGTCAGTTGAAGCTTAGATAGTGTCATGTGACAGTTAGCTAATGCTGGCTGCTGGAGCCTACCAGCAAGTATTTAAAGGGAAATTTGGCAGGATGGTCATCCATCCGCTGACATTCATTGACAGTGTCAATGAAACCAAATAAAAAAAGGCCAAAGAAAAACGGAGACAGGAAAAATGCACTCAACATCAGAGCTAAGGACACTTCTGTCCTGCTACATCAAAAACGGTAGGAGTAGGAGCTGGAACTGGGCGTGGTTCCTTCTAATGATGTCTTTAGCCACTGGATCCTATATAAGAGCTGTTGAAGTAGTGAACCACGAACCTTAAGACATAAAACAGATATCTAAAAGAAAGAGCTTGCCTTGCTGTAAACAACAGATGAATTGCCCTCAAATCATTACAATTCAAAGCAGATGGATACAAGAAATAGGGTGGCTGCACAGAAAAAAAAAAGTCTATAATATCAGTGGTTCTCAACAATTTTGTGCTTTTGATCCCTATTTTAGTCAGATGGACGGACCCTCATAGCCATACGATGTTCAAAACATACTTTTATATCTCTGAATATTATTAGGAATTGGATATTATTTGCTTCTTTCACCCACATGATTTTCACTAAGGAGAAAAAAAAAAAAACTTTTTTTGCCTAGAATCAAGTACCCTGACCTCCTAATATGCTGCAAACTCTTTATTTTTGTTCAGAAAAAAAAAAAGGTAGAGGACCCCCCACCTCTATATCCTGGAATCATTGGAAAATTTTCTTTTTCTGTTGAATGAATTCCGGTGACCTCCTAATATGCTACAAAACCCTTTTTTGGGGTCCGGAAAACGGGGTGTGGTGAGGTGGAAACCTCAGAAATTTAGCCCCTCCCACCCTAATTTGATCTTTTCACCTGCACGATTTTCACTAAGAAAAAAAAACAACTTTTTGCATGGAATCAAGTACCATGACCACCTAATATGCTACAGAACCCTTTTTTGTCTCCGGAAAACGGGGTGCGGTGGGTTGGAACCCTCGGAAGTTTCATCCCCATCCACATTTTCAAATATTTTTTTGCTATTTCTTTCTTTACCCATAATTTTAGATAACATTTTGCAGAGATACGTTTCCGAGAGAGTGTGGATTACATTAGATTGAAGATTCAAAGAAGTTTGAAATGAATAAGTGAAAATGCAGAGGCTATAGAAGTTAGTGGTAACGAAGTGTGGAGAGATAACCGATAAATTCATCTTTAAAAAAACACGTTAGAGTTTTCGCCTGTATGAGTGAAACGGAGTAAAAGTATATAGCGAAATATCTTTTTCCTACCTCTTAAAATCACTGGATATAATATATATAATAATCCCCAATAAATTGGCACCGAAATGGCGTGAGAGAAAGTGAATGAGTGTGTGACGAAGTTTACCTAAACATTGAATGGATAACAATCTATCATAATTATATATATCATTATACATCATTATCACCATCATCGTTTAACGTCTGCTTTCCATTCTGGCATGGGTTGGATGGTTTGACTGAAGACTGGCAAGCCAGGAAAATCTATTCGGGATTATTATATATATTATATCCAGTGATTTTTAAGAGGTAGGAAAAAGATATTTTGTTAATATTATACTTTTACTCCGGATTCAAAAAAGGGTTTTGTAGCATATTAGGAGGTCACCGGAATTCATTCAACG
>NC_068987.1:37247847-37252104 GCF_001194135.2 Octopus bimaculoides
ATGGACCTCGGAAGGACACTGGTCTATAAAAGAAGACGCTGTTGAGGTCACGGCGTAAACGTCTTTGATGGTAGTGTGCTCGACCACTCCTAACCTGGAAATAGTTTACAATTCGCAAAAGCAATTCTTGGGATTATAGTGCTGTTGAGTGTTATCAATATCATCAGTGTTAGCGGGAAGTGAGAGCCTGACAAAGGTCACAGTCAGAGAATAAAGCAACGATTAATGACAATACGCCCCCAGAAGAAGGTTTCGGCTACTAATTGTATGAATGAGCTCAGTTTAACGAAGTTTTCTGCCTTATATAACATGTATATGTATGTATCTGAGTAAAAGTGAGAGAGAGTATAACGTTGATCAGAGCAGCTGAAAAGAAAAGCAATGAATAAATATTAATAAAGAATACTTCTCGTAAACATCAATAACAAATATATCATGCATAATAATAGGATTCAATAAATATATATCTCACATACGCAGGTAATTAATTTCTAAGAGATAGAGGGATCGAGAGCATCCAGTTGCCTTCTATCACTACCACGTGTATCCTGGTCAAACTGTTGACATTTGCAATATCACGTCTGCTCACACGAGACTTGAAATGTATCTATTTTTTTTTCGCTCAGGATAGATATACTTTTGGCAAATATCATAAAATATCATCGGCTGATCTGGTCTAATATCACTTTAAAAGAAAAATTAAGGTCTGCTCCCACTTTTATTAAATAATAATCTAAAATATTTAGAATTACATTAGTGAAGTAGGAGGGTTGACTCACGTCTGGACGAGACTTAAAACGTGATGAAGCTGCATTTCTATTTGGTTTGCCTTCGGGCGTAGTAAGTGTAGAATAAATTACTGACACACGATATATATATATATACATACATACAGGCACCTACTTCCACGTATATATATATATGTATACGTACATACACACAATTTATATATATAGATACAGATACAGAGACACACATGAACCCATATTGAGACAACTAGGACCAGGGTTCGCATCCGGGCTGAGAAGCAGAAACAAGACGTTACGTGAGGTCACAAGTGTTGATTTGATTATGAAAAACAAACAATGTGGGTGAAGTTTGAAGAAGTTCTTTTGGCGAACGCACTATGGTATGTTTAATTTTATATCAGTTAGGGTGTACAGAGACTAGTGGCCTATGCATTATGTACATGTAACTGTATATAGGCTATCAATACGTGGAAGTAGACACAGTACACGTAAGGACGTATATAGTCCAATCTACGTGGCTATATATGCGATATATGCGTACTTGTGGGTTTGTTTATTGTCTCTCTCTATCTCTCTCTCACTTTCTCTTTTTCTCTCGCTCGCTCTATCTATCGGTCTGTCTATATATAGATATATGTAAATATATGCGTGCTTTTTGTCTATATAATCATGTATGTTAAATATATATATGTGAGTGTGTGTGTCTGTGCATGTATTTATATGTTTGCATGTATATATGAATATATGCATGCATAGAAAGCATATATGTATACGTACACAGAAACACACACACATATATGTATGTATACACCACTGTCATTTTAACGTCTACATTTTCCACATCTTTATGGGTCGGGTGGAATTTATTGAGGCAAATTTACAATGATCAGAAGACCTGTCTCACTTATTTGTAAACAGAGTATTATTTCCCCACAGCCAAACATGTTTGCACAGAAAATTGGAGATAAATAACACTGCTTGCACGGTAGTGACAGTCATTTACAACTCAACTCTCATACGATGTCAAGACAAGGAACTAAACACACACACACACACACACATAATCACACGTATACGACGGGCTTCTTTCAATTTCTATCGTCCTAATCCACTCACAAAGCTTTGGTCGTTCTGGAACACTTCCCACAGGTGCCGTGCAGTGAGATTAAACTCAGCCTGCTCTTAATACACACACACACACATAAGCTGTGCGGTAAGAAGCATGTTTCCCAACCACATGGTTTGGGGTTCAGTCCCACTATGTGACACCTTGGGCAAGTGTCTTTTGCTATAGCCTCAGGCTGACCAAAGTATATATATATATATATATATATATATATATATATACAGGGATTGAACAAAATAATGGAAACACCTTAAAATTTAAAACAAATTTATTTCAATATGGGTTAGTACCGCCTTTGGCAGTAATTACAGGTTAAATTCTAATTGTATGGACTCGTACAGTTTGAATTGTTTCCAAAGGAATTTTTGTCCATTCTTCAGCTAAAACAGTCTCCAGGTAGTAGTGATGATGGTGGAGGATATCGACTCCTTACTTGTTTTTCTAAAATGCACCATAAATGTTCAATAATGTTGAGATCTGGGGACTGCGGTGGCCAGATTATGCCATTCAGTAACAAATTTAGCTGTGTGAATTGGTGCATTATCAACCTGAAAGATTGCGTTTCCCACCGGAAACAGTTCCGCAGTCAGGATGAATTTGATCAAATAAAATGCTTAAATAGTCTTAACTATTCATTCTGCCATGAAACCATTGGGCCTGCGGATTTCCAAGATATAGCCCCCCAACAGATCATCACAGATCATCCATGTTTAACAGTTGGAAGAAAGCAGTCTAGGTCAAATGATTCTTTTGGCTGTCTCCACACGTATACTCGGCCGGTGGTCGAAAACAAGGTAATGGATGACTCGTCCGAGAAAATAACCTTCTCCCACTGCTCTAGGGACTAATTCTGTAGGTTTTTACTCCACTCTAAACGCTTTGCAACGTTTGTTTTTGAAAGTAGTGATTTTCTGATTGCAGCCTTCCCATGAAATCCGACTTTGTGCAGTTCCCGGCAAACAGTTTTTGTGGAAACTGGATTTTCAAGGTGGTCATTAAACTCTGCAGTAATTTTATGAGCTGTACTTTTGTGATACTTTCTACCAATTCGCGTAAGAGTTCGATGGTTCCTATCTGAAAGTTTCGGTTTACTTCCAGAGTTTTGTTTCGACATGGAAGTTTTTCCCTCTTTCTCAAAGGCTATCATTACTTTCGAGACTGTACTTCTTGATATACCAAGCATTTCGGTGGTTTTCGTTAGGCTAGCGCCTGCCATACGAGCACCTGCGGTTTGACCTCTTTGAAAATCCGATAGATCTGTCATTTTAATGAATTTTAATACCCCTTTCTTGATGATATTTGAAAAGAAACAGCAAGTTTAGCAAAACATATTAAGCAACACTGATAACAAATCAAAAGCCATAAAAATAAACAAGCTTCTGACGGTTTTATAGATATTTCAAAATTATGATGCTGTTTCCATTATTTTGTCCATATGTACATATATATATATATATATATATGGGTGTGTGTGTGTGCGTGTATATATATATATATATATATATATATATATATATATATATATATATATATATATGTGTGTGTGTGTGTGTGTGTGTATCTATGTGTATATATATATGTGTATATATATATATGTGAATATATGTATGTATATATGTATGTATATATGTATATATATATCTATATGTATATATATATATATGTATATATATATATATGTATATATATATGTATATACATATATATATGTATATACATATATATATGTATATATATGTATATATATATTTGTATATATATGTATATTTATTTATTTATTTATGGGTTTCAGCCAAGTGGCTGTGGTCATGCTCGAGCACCACCATGATTTTCTGTCTTTATGCTTTGCTCTCTTCACGTTCCTTGCATGGCTCTTCTCCTGCACCTGATATAGTCCAATCAAGAGTTTTGATGGCACATCTGGTGTATAAGAGAATTTGACATCGCTGCCCTAAACTGTGTCTCATTTCGAGCCATTGGTTCGTCTGGTATCGTGGAGAGGAAAGCGTCGAGTTTTGTCTTGAAGACCTCCACATCCGTGTCTTGTAGGTCTCTCAAATGTTTTGGCAGGGCATTGAAGAGCTGAGGTCCTCTGAAACCGAGGCTGCTGCAGTATCTTGTTCTTATGTGAGATGCAGTGGACGGCACCTTTGGCACCATGCAGTGGCGACCCGTGCGGGCATTCCTGTAGTACTTGATGCCAAAGTTCGGCACCAGTCCTTCCAGTATTTTCCATATGTATATTATTACATATCTCTCCTGCCTGTGTTCCAGGGAGTAGAGACCTAGTGCCTGCAGTCACTCCCTGTAGTTCATATGCTGGACTGTGGCAATCTTTTTTGTATAGTGCCTCTGAATTGCCTTGAGTTCTGCTGTCCGTTT
>NC_068987.1:37252204-37253273 GCF_001194135.2 Octopus bimaculoides
GTCATAGAAGCAATGACCTTCTGGTTAGAAAAATACCAGAAGAGATCCCAGAATGCATCAACCACAGATTCGTAATTCCAGCACTGAAATTCATCCTGTAATGGGTTACCTAGAACTTAAAATATACCAATCATCACCACAAAAATATGACATCTCATTTCATTGCTATTTAAAGGAGAACTGGAAGAGATATTTAGATTACTGCTTTATACTTTGGAAAGATAGTATAGACAAACTCCTCAATTTCAAAATAATGCTCAACAATATCAATCGCAACATACAATTTACCATGGAACACAGCAAACAACAGTTTGACTTTGAAGTTCTTTAACAATTCAAAATAACGAATTTAATTCTTCTTAATTCTACCTCAGTTCATCTAATTGTATTTATTTATCGCTACTTTTTATAAAAAGAGTCTTTATTTTTTGATATTCAATGTACATTTTCGCTGTTTTTCTTCTTACTTTCCACATATGTTTTCCTCGTGTAGTTTCTATTTTCTTTTTGAAACATATTTCTATTATATATATGAATATATATATATATGACACCGACAGGTAACCATTTATTTGGACTGTGGATTTGATGCCGCCAAAAATGGCCTTGATCCAACCGCGGAAGTCCACCAACCTCAAGGACTGCCGCCAGGTACTGGTGCTCGACCCTATCGAAAGCATTACTTTGGTTTCAATGGACCAATGCCCCACCTTTGCCAGATACCTTACTCACCCTGTCTAAAGTGTAGCGTAAGAGATGAAGATTGTCCTCGATTGACCTGTCTGGGATGACGCATGTCTGCGCCTTCCCTACAAGTTTCTCCACGACACGCGTCAACCTTTTAACTAACACCTTGGCCAAATTCTTTAACTCTACATTAAGTAAAGTTATGGGTCTAAAGTTACTAATATGATCCTCCTTCCTCGGGTTTTTTCTGATCAGCGTCACCACTCCTCGACTCCTAGAGCTAGAAATCCTCCCATTCTGCTGCCAGTTCGTGTAGACGTAGGCCAGCAAGTGTCCGAACAAGTCTGGCACATTACGATAAAATTCATAGGGTAGACCATCC
>NC_068987.1:37253294-37254452 GCF_001194135.2 Octopus bimaculoides
CCTTCACAACATTCCGCCTCCCGCGGCGAGAGTTACGGCCCCATCTGTGAGACCCACATATTTCTTTGACGAAACTGTCCTTAGCGGTCATAGAATATACGGTGGCTTCATAAATAATGGTCTCGGTCATATAGGTTCCATTTAGCGAGCACAAGTCTTTATCTCTGCAGGAACGGCCGGCTTCGTGTTCTTTTTTTGTGTTATGTGCAATGATATTTTAAAAATTTGTGGTTGAACTAAAACTAATTTTTAGGTTATGCCTATTAAAGAGTTTCCTATATCTATGATTCATTGGAAAGTGCCTATCTATAAGTAAAAAGAAATATTTACCTATATTAAAGGCCACTTCGGGGGGGGGAGTAAGGGGGTGTGAAGCAGATAATTTTCCTGTGTCTATGTTTTCTTTTCTTTCTTTCTGGACTAATAACAAGTGTATACGCTATACCCTCTTTAAATCAACTATCTTTAAGAGCTTTGTTATATATTGGGGTAACATTATTAAATATGTTTATATCGGAGGAGAGGCCAGAAATTCTCCTATTAATATTCTTAACTAAATTCTTAAACACTATGGGGGTGGGGGTAGCAGGAACCTAGATTAATATAACTAAGTCTAACATTGGGCTTTCTTACAGGGTTTGTAAATATTCTCTTTTAAAACTAAAGATACATCAAAGAAATTGACAACTGTCAGGTTGATAACTATTGTTATGCTAAGATCGAATGTTCTCATAAGATGGATAATATCCTTCCTTGACCGATCTTGCGCTGGTCCATATATTATATATTATATATATATTATATATTGTAAACATATAATAATATTGTAAACATATAATAATATTGTAAACATATGATAATTCTAGTCTCCCCCTTGTAAACATAAGGATACAGGAAATGTTTCAAGGCCGACAGAAAGCGGTGCGCTTCCTAAGGCTAAATAGCAGTAGTATTATTCCCTTTCGTAGGACTGTTACATTAAGTTGACAGCATACAACTACTTTATCGTATCACTACTGTATAAATATCTCTGAGAGATTTAGAAATGTATTATTTCTATATATATATATATATAATATAGATGTATATATATAGATGTATTTATATATATATAAATATAGATGTATATATATAAATATATATGTATATATATATATA
>NC_068987.1:37254636-37262983 GCF_001194135.2 Octopus bimaculoides
AGACATTTTGTTGGATGGCCGTTGACTGTTCAGGAGTTCATCCGCCCTTTGACAGGTCTTATTTTTCATCCGGCAGGGTGTCCAACAACAGCCTCATCACCAAGCAAGCCTGGTGGGGTATCCAGTTTAATCGCCGACGACCCGACCATGCGACAGGTTGTACTGAATTACATGTTATTAGTAGCGCGACCTGACATTACCACACAGATCCTTTGGCCCCGATTTATACAAGGAGACTAAAATGGCATCAATCCAGTCTTAAGGCACTTTCTCAGTTCTCCAACAGTGACAAATTAATATATTTAAGAGTTCAAACATTTTGTCACCCCCATATTTCAAGACTTCTGCACAAATTCCATCAGACCTCGGAGACCTATTGTTATTCAGCTCATTCACAACTAAATAAATGTCAATTAGAGTTGGTTCAAATGCCACCTCTTCTATAACTGGAAGGTGTTCAATTTTTTTCTATCGTCCTCATGTCAACAGATGATGGTCTATACAAAAGTGTAGAAGAATGTTCTACCCAACGCTTATGAATAGAAGCGGTGTCAGTCAGAAGAAAACGTCCGTTTGCTGTTCTCACTGAAGCTATTGCAGAAGATTTGGGGCCATATATCTCCTTAACATAAGAGTACAAACCCTTGGTATTATTTTTATTAGCTGCTTCTTTTGCCCCTTTTGCTCTATCATTCCACCATTCCTGTTTAATTTTCCTTTTCAGCTTCTGTAAGTTTCGTTTGTGTTGGGGGTTCAAGGACTGAGAAAGAAGTGTATTGCCTAAGTTTTGTTTTTCTAAAAGTAGATCATGAATTTCTGCTGATCTATCTGAGAACCAGTCACTGGACTTACATGATTTAAATCCCACTGACGAACTTGCAGCTTGAAAGACTTCTGTTTTGAAATCTTCCCATAGATTGTTTGGGTCAAGATTAATACTTTCTATAGCATCGTGGAATCTTTGCAGGTTGCTTGATAATTTAAAGTTTGCAACATTTAACCTTTTGGGTACCTTAGGACCAGACTGTCATTTTTAGGCATTATTGAAAAATTTATTTTTCCAGGCACTAGATGGTGGTCAGTCCAGCTCTCTGCCCCTCTCATGGCCCGAACGCTAGATATCACGTTTCATATCACGTTTTTTGATCAGAATATAATCTATGAGATGCCAGTGCTTAGATTTTGGGTGCATCCAGGTGATTTTATATTTATTTTTCTGCTTAAACAGAGTGTTGGTGACAACCAGATTATTCTCAGTACAAAACGTCAAAAGAGCTACTCCATTTTTATTGCATTTTCCAATCCCATGTCGACCTAAAACAGAGCATGAAACATAGTTCTTTCCAGCTCTTGCATTAAATATGACCAGTTTGTCAGAAATTAGTACTTTCCTCAATAATTGTGCTAGATCATAAAATTGTCCTACAGTTTCATCAGAATGGGACACTGTTGATGCATAAATACTGACAACAGCAAGAAACCTACTTTTTGTCAGTTTAATACAGCATGACATGATCCGTTCAGATATACCACTTGGAAGCTCTGCAATGGAGAATACTAATTTAGTATTCTTGAGAGCAAACCCAACACCAGATTCTCTACACTGACCCTTAGGTAGGCCTCTCCAAATGATAATATATCCATAAATAGGTTTATTTACTTGACCCTCACCAGAGAGACGTGTTTCAGAGAGTGCAACTATATCTAGGGAATATTTCTTAACCTCACATGCAATAAGTGCAGTACGCCTTTCTGGCCTCTTGTTGAAATTATCAAGAAGTGTACGCACATTCCAACATCCAAAATTCAAAGGATATTTATTTTTGACTTTTTCTTGAAGATTGTTTGACCACAGTGGCAGGATGACGACCGGGTCTAGCCTGTGATGCACTAGGACACCTACCGAGCCAGACCCGTTCCGCTGACGTTCCCAAGCCTTTTTTTTTTTTTTACCGTTTACTGAGTCTGAGACATTTTAGAGTAAGTTACAAGTGCATTCTTAGGTTTCTGCCAACCAACCAATTCAATGATTTTACTAAGATTTGGAGTACAGGAAGTACCTGTGCAGATGAATAATTTTCAGTGGGTGTAGCTTGAAGATAAACATGACCTTAGTTGTTTCTGTCCCACTAGATCGATAAGAGGTAGACCCCTACTATAACTTTTAGGGTCAAGAAGACCCCTAAAGAGAGATGGAACGAGTAGTCCAGAGCTATACGAACTCCCGATTGACTAACAATAAAGAAGTGATATTGAACCAGTGCGTGTGTTTAATATTGGCGTAATGACGCTCTCAAGACACATGATGTATGTATGTATGTATGTATGTATGTATGTATGTGTAATTAATTTTAATTGGCAGAAAGTTCCATAAGCGATTCAGAGACCAAGAATTTCGTGTGTGGCACGAAACTGTAGTTCTTGAATCACTTTTGTACTTATCTTTTATATAACAGGCAGATGCTATGTTATTTTTATATAATGAATATTTTTAACGATTAGTTTGTTTTAGTCAATTTTATATTAAATTTATGTTTTTTTTAAGGTGAAAACATTGGTTTAAATATATTTTCTATATCTAAATTTAGTATTTAACTAGTGGGACCCGTGGAAATTCCACTGAATGAAAAAGATTAAAAGAAACTATTTAAGAAAGACAAGATGATTTACATTTCTATTTTCATTCTATTAAGTTATTTCACTTCCAATCACAATAATATATTATATGGTTATATGATATGTAACGATTTATGTTTAAGATTTGATGTCTGTATTTTTAGCAGTAAAGAAATGAATACATAATGGACGCATTGCACCAATGCTTCGGTTCCATTTCATATCTATCAATTCTCAGACATCGTTTATGTTTTTAAACCGAGCAGTACCACTGCGTATAGCGGTACTGCTCAAGTGTCGAAACCATAACGATATCTATTCGGTAGCTGATGATGGCTGTATTCGATTGCTGCGCTTGTTGTCTGTGAACCTTTTGTATCATGTATTTTCATGGCTCAAAGTCATCCTTCATTGAAATTTTAGTTATCGTAGGATTGAACTAATTCACAGGTTCTTGGTTTCTTGGTTTATGATGGTTTGTTGCATATATTATATCATACAGTGATGCGTGATTGTCCCTCATAAGAGTTATAATTCTAGCAAGGGTAATACTTGTTTAGAGCTTTTAGTATACAAAGGTTTTGTTGCATGTATGCGCGCGCGAGTGTGCGCACATATGTATTATACACAGCCACATAAGCTTATATTACGTCGCGATTGGCCCGGGACAGTCCTGGTTTGAAGGGTCTGTCTTAGTGTCCCGTCTGTTTAGAAAGTTTGTCCCGTCTGACACTCAAATGTTTCGGCTATGGATTAAAAATTTAAAGAATTCTAAGAAGGAGAAAGAAAGCTGAAACCAGCAAGGAGTTTTAACCCGGCTGTGGAGTTTTAACTCACTTCCAATACGAACATTACGACTAGCGCTGTGTCTTTACCAGAATCCTGCGTGTGTGTGATATATCTCTGTCGTAATGGTGTCTTAAGCCTCAAGTTACAAGGTATTAAAGTTTAAAGACATTTTACTTTGTCCTAGATTCCGGGATAAAAAAAAAATTACTTATCCTCGGGATATAGAATACTCGCAGGAGTGGCTGGAGTGGTAAGTAGCTTGCTTACCGATCACATGCTTCTGGCTCAGTCCCACTGCGTAACACGTTGGACAAGTGTCTTCTACTGTTAGCCTCGGGCCGACCAAAGCCTTGTGAGTGGATTTGGTAGACGGAAACTGAAAGAATCCCGTCGTGTATATATATATATATATATATATATATATAATGTATGTGTGTGTATATGTTTGTCCCCCCAACACCGCTTGGCAACTGATGCTGGTGTGTTTACGTCCCCGTAACTTAGCGGTTCGGCAAAAGAGACGGATAGTCTTTATAAGCCTAGTACTTATTCTAAGTCCTGTGTTTGATTTGTTCGACTAAAAACATTGCTCCAGCATGGCTGCAGTGAAATGACTGAAGCAAGTAAAAGAATAGAAGAATATAACAAATGAAATATTATGATCTTCCTTTCTTATTTCTTATTAATAATGAAGAGGTATCTAAACATTGTCTTGTTTTGTAACTGAAGGTCAAAATCTTATAGGAGAGAAAAGAATGCACATTGCGCGTAAGAACAATCAGGTTAAAACCAAAGAATTGATGACAAACCTATACATTAAATATATATATATGCATAAAAACGTTCTACATACATACATACATACATACATACATGCATGCATGCATGCATACATACATACATACATGCATACATACATACATACATACATACATACATACGTACATACATACATATGCATATACACATTCATATACAGGTATTCACTTGTATATAATACATTAAACACACAACCACCTGTTGACGGCTGTGAAGGCAACGCCTCTTCAAATTTTCCCCCGGTTTGCTATTCAATTCACACGCAGCCCGTTTCATTCACGATTTTTAGCGATAACATTTCAGAACGGCATCACACCCGTTTAACTACCCGTTCATATTACATAAGCTTCTCCAAATGCACGAGTTTTTATAACATAACCATTATTTGTTACATCCGTTCTTATAAAATAGTACCTAGGTGGATGTAGCCTTACCTACTTTATGAAATATCCTTACAAGGTGGAGTAGTGTCAAGTATCAGTGAATCGAGTCTTAACTGTTTCATAAAATCCCCTCACAGGGAGGAACTGCGTCAGGTGTATCACGACTGGGTGGGTTGGTGTTGATGAAATCGGCATTGTTTATTAGTTCTGCAACCGTACTTTCTAAACGGTGTATAATGAAATTATAGAGTTATGTCACCAGATTGGCCAAGGTCAGAATATTTTCTGTGAGAGTTCACATTTTCAGATCCAAATTATCCAGTTTACGGGATTTCGTGCTTACAAAAATTATACAGTATCGGGATACGGTCTGCAATTTCAACCTCATGGTAACTAGGATAGTTATTAACAGTTTAAAAACTAAAATTTCTTCTTAGGCAAAAGACTGCTTCTCGATGTTCTCACTATGATCAAAGTATAGATAACAATTTGAAAAATTATAATCACACACACACACACACACACACACACACACACACACACACACACACACACACACACACACACACACACACACACACACACACACACACACAGACGTATATGTACGTGTGAGTGTAGATTTTCACAATCGGGTCTGCTTTCTGTATAGTTGTTAACTACTATACTGAGTAACATTACTACTTATGAGTTACAGTGTGAATGTAAATAATAGGATAAACACAATTCTATCAAAGTTCTTACGCGCGTTTCACCGTTATGGTTGTTTGGAGCCCTGCCATAGATGTTCCAAATGCGCGTGGATGCTCAACCATAACGGATCTACACAGAACACTATTGTGTATTAAGTCACAGGCACTATATTCTATAACTATTCGTAACTTAATACAATAAAGAGTTCCTTGTGGATCCCTTGTGGTTGAGCATCTATATGCATTTGGAACACCTATCGCAGGGTCCCAAACTATTATGTGTGTCTGTGTATCTAGGTATTTGTGTATTCTTCACTATAAACACTTACGGGATGTGGAGTGGAATATTTCATTGTAAAAGTATATACAGATAATTAACAAGAAAAACAAATCGACCGTTAGAGACTTCTCAAGTTCAACAGACAAGGTTCTGTAAATATAATTGAATCATTGAATGATGTCAGACCTTCAACTTCAAATGGTGCTCGGAAAACAGCCAAACTGTATCTATGACTTTACAAGTTTCTACATGCAGAAAGTCTACATCAAATTCAAGAAGATATAGAGACACAAATGATATAGAATTTTAAGAAGTCATAGAAGCTGATGGGGTTGAGTCGCTAATTTCCCATTGAGAAAGTTTATCAGGTAAAGAACTGATGCCGTTAGCACAAGACCAAACTGAGTATACAGATGAGAATGCTGAACATACCAGCTCCATTCAAATGGAATATTGCTAAAAGGGTAGTAGTTTTAGAGGAAGGTCTACAAGGCTTTGCTGATAATATTCCTAATCGCAAACGTAACATAAATTACAAAATAAATTTACATGAGTTCAGTTCTAACACTGAGCTGTACAAAGAGATGATATGTCATTAACATCAAACAACTTTGGGTAAGTTCTTCATCCGATAAGCAAATATTGATGATGAAATATAAGATAGAAATTAGTGTCCTTCATCCACCCAGTAACTTTTATTCTTCCTTTACAGCTTAAACAGTACTCAAAATCTTTTGTGGTAGGAATGTACCCTATTACGATATTACGATTCTTATTCATTCCGTAATGTATTTCTCTTTATATATGTTATCGTTTTCAAATATGCAAACTTGATCCATGACTGGACTTTGACATTTGTTAGATAGAAGAGATATGATGTGACATTCGGAAGCTACATTAATAGATGTTAATGTCTGGTTTTCGTTTTAGCTAAACTGTCGCAACGGAAGTTCCACCGCCTGTTGTTGTTCCAAGAAGTTCAAATCAACTTGCACTAGACTTGAATTATAGAGAGGGAGGGATGTGCCCGGCAATCAGTATCACTTTCTCGTCCCTGACTTGCTGAACCAGTGTCAAGTCGGACCGAGATGAAACTGAAGTATACCAGGGATGCAGTGAGATGACCAAGAACATCTATATCTCTCACCGTGTTCTCACGTACACTTCTCATTGTGATGTTGGATATCGCTTTCCTGTTCTTTGAAACTTGACCACTGTTGGTTGGTTCCCCTTCACACAGTCCGTTGAAAATTTAACTTTCACATTCGTAGAGTCTTAAGCCCTTACAAAATTTAATTGAGAATTTAAAACTCATCGACCACTCTCAAACTGGTTTAACCGGCCTGAAAATGTAGTTGCTCTGGATGTACCGTCGCATGCAGACAGTCCGTGAAATCACAAGTTAGAATTGGGTGCCAGATCGGATACAGTGGTAGACGAGTTAGAAGGAAACTACTAATAGCTGTGTCATACCCTAATACTCGATATCTCTATTATTAATATTAGTGTCGTTTATTATGCTTAGGTCGACTTTGCCTTTCATTCTTTCGGAATCGATAAAATAAGTGCTGGTTGAGCACTGGGGTCGATATAATCGACTTATCCTTCGAAGTTGCTGACTTTGTGCTAAAATTTGAAATCAGTATTAGCGTCGTTAGAGTGTATAATTTATCTCTTGGTCTACTGTTAAAACATATCCCACGCGAACTAGGATATCAGAATACCATGTCGATGTCAGCATGATGATGCTAGATACCACCGAAATTAAGGCAGTCGGCACCATATTGAAGGAATACATTGTACAGTAAGTGTACAACCCAGCGGCGGGTTTGTCGGCGGGTTTGTCAGCGGGTTTGCAACTCACAGTGAGGAAAGGAAAGTCTACGCTGGTCAGCATATTTTACTGGACCGAAGATCGTAAAGCTATTTGGGATCTGATTCTGGCAGAACCTCCAAATGGATAAGTAAGGAAACGAGTTTATGAGCATGATGATCTCTCTGACACATATGTCGATTAAGACAAAGCGTTCATGGAACATTGGACAGAAGTGATGAATGCCAATCGCCTGTTATGTCCGGTAGGTGTTAGGCCTGACTGGAGTATCTGTTCTTTCAATTTTGAGGAAGAGAGCGTCCCACTTGTCAGCAAGACCATTTTCTGCAGCACAATCGCAACGAAGGGCTAATAATGTGAGTGAAAATGCACAAACAAGAGCCAAGGTTGTGACATTTGTAGACGTTTCTTGACGTTGAGCATGAATGGTTAGTGGAGATGGTGGTGGTAGCTTTGGTGCAGTGATGGTGGTGGTTGTAGTGTAGCATTTGTTAACATGCATATAGTCCTACATGTCTAGCATAGTGAGAAACGATAATCAAAAGATTAACCACCACTACCACCACCACCAACAACAACAACATCGTCATAATCATTACCACCGTGTGATCTTCGATTTGCACTACCAATTTCACCACCACCTCCATTATTACCATCACCACACACACACACTTCGTCGCCTCCACTCTATATGGCATGGCCAATTCTGGAACCACAATCCTATTGGTGTTATCTTCATTACCGAAGGAATGTGCTCATTCAATTTATATTCTAGCTATAATTTTATCAATTTACGTTCATTCACCCCATGTATATATGCGCGTGCGTGTGTATGTATATATGTGTACATATCTATCTATCTATCTATCTATATATATATATATATACATATATCTATATCTATCTATCTATCTATCTATCTATCTATATATAT
>NC_068987.1:37263077-37266152 GCF_001194135.2 Octopus bimaculoides
AGAGAGAGAGAGAGAGAGAGAGAGAGAGAGAGAAATAAAAATACACTCAGACACTTATGCTCACATCTTTTGGTATTGGAATTGATAAAGAAACACAGTGAGAGTTAATGCCCCTATTACACACACACACACACTCACACACATGCGCGCGCGCACACACACACGTACATAAGGGTGTGTGGGTGGAAGGGCGTGGTGGTGATGACTAATTCTTATGCTTTGTCAGAGGGAAACAAAAAATAGTTTGGCACGCATGTTATCTCTCAGAGAAAGAGAGCACGAAGAAGGAAAATAGCGATACAGAGGGAGAGAAGATGAGACAGAGAGAGAGAGAGGGGGTGGGGGGAGAGAAGAAAAAGAGAGAAGACCCTTATTATTTAAGCAAAACTATTAAAAGTTTTATCTGACATAGGAATGTACGACTTAGGGTATCATGTCTTTTAATGGATGGAACCACAGGTATTTCAGAAAACAAATAGAGAAACATTAAAAAGAAAAGCAAAAAGAAGAATCTACGAGAAGAATAATTAGAAATGAAACGGAGATATTTATTTCTTCATTAGTGTAAATTATATGTAGTATGCGTGTGTGTGTGGTGGGGTCGTAGTGGCAGGAAGGCTACCAAATGCTTTAATATGTATATCTCTCTATATCTATATCAATTTTTCAATCTTTTTCTATCTTCATACCAAATCGTGTGCAACGTCCTCGGTACTAAGTTTATTCTCCTTTTCTCTAGACTCCTATCCCATTAACTTTTCTTCTCTTCCCCGTCTATTCTTCCTTTTTCATTCTTACTATCTCTATTTACTTCCTGGATCAATCATGATTATAATTTTGATTGGTATATTTATGTGTTTAGGCGCAGGCGTGGCTGTGTGGTAAGAAGATAGCTTCCCAACCATGTGGTTTCATGTTCAGTCCCACTGCGTGGCATCTGGGACAAGTGTCTTCTACTATAACCTCGATTCCACAAAGCCTTGTGAGTAGATTTGGTCGACGCAAACTGAAAGAAGCCCATCGTATATATATATATATGTGTGTGTGTGTGTGTGCATGCGTGTTTGTGTTTGATACTCCACCATCACCGTTTGACAACCGTTGTTGATGTGTTTACGTTCCCGTAACTTAGCGGTACGGTAAAGCGACCGATAGAATAAGTACTAGGTTTTAAAAAATAAGTACTAGGGTCGATTTCTTAGGTTAAAATCCTTCAAGGCGGCGCCCCAGCATGGCCGCAGTCAAATGACTGAAAAAAGTAAGATAAAAGATAAATGACTGAAATAAATAAATAAATGAATAAATAAATAAATAAATAAATAAACACACGTGCGCTTGTTTGAATGGTATGTTTATGTGCTAGCATGCAGACTTAGATGCATGTGCGTTTGTCAGTACGTATGTATGCCTTTTATCTTACATCTTTAGGATTATATGTCTAAACCACGCACACCAAAGAAGTATCTGTACATGTAAGTTTGCATGCGCATACGTATGTGCATGCATACATATACATGTGTGTATGTGTGTCTGTGTGCATGCATGTGTTAAGTACGTGCACTCCTTTGTAGTTTGTGCAGGAATACCTACATTACGTTGCTTGGACGTACAAAATGAATATATGCGTGCTTAAGTTTGCATGTACGAACTTATGTAATCAGGTATGTATGTATGTATGTATGTATGTATGTATGTATGTCGTTGTTCAGTTTTATTTCAAGATTTCTTGCCAATAGAGAAGGAGTCGGTTTCTAACCTAGATTCCAGGCTCCTTCATTGGAATTTCAGCATCAACAACGAAGTATTTTCGTTTGTATGTATCAGGCTGAGTAAAAAGTAAGCAACGTTTTGAAACATGAAATTCATCACAATATATTTCAACAATGTGGAAATTTTATTCATCAAAGTAAGTACGTTTTCAATCAACACATTTTTGCCAACGAGTTACAAGTTTGTTTATTCCGGTAACATAAAAATCTGAAGTCCTGGAGCTGATGAACTCTTTGAATGCTCTTTCAGCATCGGTCTGATTTTTGAACTCTTCTCTCAAGAAACCACCAAGGTGCTTGAAAAAGTGGTAGTCAGTAGGAGAAAAGTCTGGGGAATAATCTGGGTGGAGAAGAACTTCGTAGCCAAGTTCCCTCAACTTCTGGCGCGTCATTAGTGAAACGTGTGGTCAAGCATTGTTTTGAAGAATGATTGGCCCTCTTCTATTGACCAGTCTGGGACAGAGGAGTAGCAGTTTTTCGTTCAATTTGGCAATTTCATGGTAATATGTTTCCGTAATAATGGTTTTTCTGGGTTTAAAGAAGTTATAGTGGATGAGTCCAGCAGTACACCACAAAACAGTCACCATAACCTTCTTTGTGAAGAGCTGGGGTTTAGGGAAGGTTTTCGGTGCTTCATTTTGGTCCAACCACTGCGAAGAACGTTTCTTATTATTGTACAAATCCATTTTTCATCACCAGTTACAATACGGTCGAGAAATGGATCGGTCGGGTTACGAAAAAAAAGCGACGAGCAAATTTCATATCTGCGCATTTTCTGATTTTCATTCAAATCGTGTGGTACCCATTTGTCGAACCTTTTTGATGTTTTGATCGCATACAAATGGTTTCAGGCAGTTTTCTGGCTGACTTTTGCTATTTCTCGAGTGGTTTTACGTGCATCTTTCTCAATGACGTTCTTTAATTGACCATCATCGATGACAGATGGGCGTCCACTATGTTCACGCTCTTCAAGGCTGCAGAGAAGTTTACGGAAAAAAAACCCCCTTGGAAAACCTGCTTCAGATGTAACTCGATCAATTCCTTGGGACATCTGAAGAAGGAAGTTTTGTATTCCGAAATATATCAGACTATGGATGATTAAATTATAACAGTTATTATAGTCCATTGCTGTTATTATAGTGCGTTGTTGTTATTATAGTGCATTGTTTTGGCATTCACGACGCATTATTTTTTATATATATATGTGTGTGTGTTGTGTCTATACACGCGCGCACACACACATACACACACACACACACACACACACACACACACACACACACACACACACACATATCATTCGCCA
>NC_068987.1:37266162-37266480 GCF_001194135.2 Octopus bimaculoides
TGTGTGTGTGTGTGTGTGTGTGTGTGTGTGTGTGTGTGTGTGTGTGTGTGTGTGTGTGTGTATAAAAAATAATGTCTTGAATGGCACAACAATGGACTATAATAACTGTTATAGTTTAATCATCCATAGTCTCATATAATATCTTGGAATACAAAAATTCCTTCTTCAGATGTCCCTAGGAATTGATCGAGTCAGAGCTTTGATCGGTTTTCCAACGTTTTTTTCCCCAGAAGTGTCTATATATGTACACACATATATACATACATACATATATATATGCATACACACACACACGCACACACACACACACACACACAC
>NC_068987.1:37267874-37268491 GCF_001194135.2 Octopus bimaculoides
ATGTATATACATACATATATATATATATGTATCTATATGAACACTTCAAAAAATAGGCCTACTTTCAGGATGGAATCTGAAGATAGTTTACATACCCATGTACATTTGTAACCTTCAGTCTGAGATAGCAACATGTATTTCTAAAATATTCACTACGTCAACTCGTGTGTGTTTGGAACTTTAAGCGTCCCACTCCGTTTAAAGAGAAAACTATCGTAAACAATAAAAAAGCTACTATATAAAAGCATTATTACTGTTAAAACAGTAATAATGAGGTGGTTAGCAAGACTTGTATCTTAATAGGTATAATATGAAATATTTGAATAAAAGAAGGGTAAAAATACCGCTTACCAAAGATGAAAGCGAAAGTTTCAAAAACCACCGATCCTACGATTAAATACACACACGAGCAATGCAGTGAACACTTCAAAAAAATATGCCCACCTTCAGGATGGAATTTGAAGATAGTTTTCATATCCCAATATCATCGTAGGATTGATGGTTTTTGAAGTTTTCGCTTTCATCTTTGGCAAGCGGTACTTTTGCCCTTCTTTTATTCAAATACGTATATATATCTATATATATGTATGTATGTATATATATATATATATATATAT
>NC_068987.1:37269477-37270004 GCF_001194135.2 Octopus bimaculoides
ATATATATATATATATATGTATATATATACATGTATATATATATATATATATATATGTATATATATATGTGTATATATATGTATATATATGTGTGTATATATATGTGTATGTATATATGTATATATGTGTGTATATATACATGTATGTATGTATA
This sequence comes from Octopus bimaculoides, assembly GCF_001194135.2. Taxonomy (NCBI): domain Eukaryota; kingdom Metazoa; phylum Mollusca; class Cephalopoda; order Octopoda; family Octopodidae; genus Octopus; species Octopus bimaculoides. The sequence goes on from NC_068987.1 coordinate 37,269,633, forward strand.
CACACACACACACACACACACACATATATATGTACATATATATATATATTTATATATATATATACAAAAAGCACCACTGATGCCATATTTCTAGTAAGACAGCTGCAGGAGAAATACCAAAACCTAGCCAAGGATAAGCCTCTGTACCTGGCTTTCGTTGACATGGAGAAAGCCTTTGACAGGGTCCCCCGATCCCTTATCTGGTGGTCAATGAGGAAACTTGGGATAGAAGAATGGTTAGTGAGAGCTGTGCGAGCCATGTACAGAGATGCTGTCAGTAAGGTGAGGGTTAGAAATGAGTACAGTAATGAATTCCGGGTAGAGGTAGGGGTCCACCAAGGTACCGTCCTCAGCCCCCTCCTATTTATCATA
>NC_068987.1:37274911-37280585 GCF_001194135.2 Octopus bimaculoides
ATCCAGACAGTTAGGTGATACAAAAAAGGAACAACAAAACATCCAGATAGACGATACAAAGAAAAGAAGGACAGGTCATTCGGAGTTTTCTTTCCTCAGTCGAGTTCCAGATTATCTTTGCAATTTCGACTGGTTATACTCGAGACTGCTCCAGTTCCCTCTCTCTCACATTGCCCTGCCTTCTCTTCTTGCTCACTTTCCCTCCTGTTTTTACTTCACTGTGTCCCTGTCATTTTTTCTCATCCCTCCTTAGTTCTTCTGTCCCTCTGCCTCTACCTCTCTCTCTTCTCTCCCCACGTGATAGGTGTTCAGCCAAGCCTGATCTTCGTTTTTTGGTTTGGCCCTCGTCCGTGCAACATCTATATTCCCTCCTGTGCCTGTGAAGTCTTGTATCCCTGCTGTAAGGCTTTATTTCCACACACGCCAGCTTAATTTAATTCGTCTTTAGTCGAAAGACACCTGTTGTTATGTCCTGTTATTTGTATTTGTGTAACATTCTTGGTTTTTTCCGTCTTTGTTTTCGTATACATTCGCTGCTTTCTTCCAAGGAATCTAATGCTCTTAGCTTAGTTTTTCCTTGGGGCTGGCCAGATTGGAGTAATCCCAAGTATAACTAGCCGAAATTGCAACGATAATCTAGAACTTGACTGAGGAAAGAAAACTCCGAATGACCCATCCTTCTTTTCATTGCATCGTTTATCTAGATGTTTTGTTGTCCTTTTTTGTATCACCTAACTGTCTGGATGTTTAGATATAGCATGCCTAGCTGACAACAAAGTATGCGATAAGGAAGAAAGAAATGTCGGTAGTTATGACAGGTTAGCTTGGGAGGTAAAGCAGTTGTGGTCGATGAAAAAGGTGGTAGTGGTACCAGTAATTGTGGGAGCCCTGGGAACAGTGCTGCAACATCTTTCCAAAATCATACAAAAATAATTCATACTGAAAATACCCAACAAAATGAACAAAATCAACATGTGCCATAGAAGGCCGACACTCGACAGAAGAACACAACCTGCGCTACGCAAACAACACAATATAAAAACTAATACAACAGAAGACTCAAGAAAAAGTCCATAACAAAACGTACTGATGCAATACCTTCCCCCTAATAAAATGCAGCACACACCATCCCACCAGCATAAAGCTGCAAATGATGCAATAGAAAGTTGCTTGAAACTTTCAGTTGTCGAAAAATAATAGTGACGATAACGATGTTGATGAACGTTACCTTATCTCAGTTTGTGAGAGACGACAGTTTCCGAGGAAACTCTGATTGTAACAGCGAAAATTAAACTGGACCATTAAAGGAAGGCCTCTCATTAAAGGAAGGTTCAGCAGGCAGTGCTTCAGTAAAGATGCAGACTGACCACAGCTGTTATCCTACTACAGCATCAGCAGATAATAGAGCAAGCAGGAAGAAGTGGACCAGAGAAGAAAACAGGATAGTAATGCAGTGCTACTTAGAAAGTGAATCTAAAAGAAGGGGCTATAGAAAACGGATGTTAACACTTTGTGTAGAGACGGGTATGTTTAAAGTGACTGAGCAGAGATTAGTTGATCGAATTAATTCTATTAGAAGAAAATGGATGACAGAATTAAAGGTAGAAGAAATCACAAGAGAACTGGAAAAGAAAGACCAGGCAGTGGGAAAGACAAACAACAACACAAGAGATACAACTCAAACCAAAGAAGAACCTAAAGGAAAATAATAATAGTACTACCAATAAGGAAGGGATAACCTAAGTGATTAAAGTGAGGAAAATCAGAAGATTTTAGATGAGTTGCAGGAAGTAATGAGTAAAGAAATTAGAAAAAGATTGCCAGCATTAAAAGGCACCAACAGAAGGAAGCTGCTAGAAATGACTAGGAAAGTAGATTCTGTTATCAGTAGGGTAGATTTAGATATCTCACAGGGAAACATTTTGAAAGAGCAAATGTGGAAAAGGAGACTACAAAATAGAGTGAAGACTTTAAGACAAGATCTGAGTAGAATAGAAGCCTAGAAAACAAACAAGTTAGGAAACACAAGATACAAATCCTCCCTTGAGAAAAGATATTTAGTTAAAGAGAAATGATTTGGGACAGTAATAGAAGAATTGAAACAGCGTATCATAGCCGTAGCAAGCAAGCTCTCCAGATATCAGAAAAGAATAGATCAGTATCAACAGAATAGATTATTTGAGACACACCAGAGGAGATTTTATAATCAAATAAATTGTGGAGAACGAAGTACTGAAGATGAGAAACCGAGTGCAGAAGAAGCTAGAAAGTTCTGAATATGTAGGATAAGCCAGTCAATCATAATAGAGATGTAGTGAGTGAGAAGCAGCCAGATTTAAGATTAACTAGTGCATTAATGAGTAAAATGTTAGGAAAAATGCCGAATTGGAAGGGCCCAGAACCAGATTAGTTCAAGGGTACTGGCTAAAGAAATTTAATAGTTTACATGGGAGGCTGATGGAACAACTTCAGGATTGCTTTAATGGAGGAATAATACCAGATTGGATGACTAGAGGGAGGACAATACTCATTATGAAAGATAAGTGCAAGGGCAATACAGCTAGCAATTGTAGACCAATCACTTGCTTACCATTAGTGTGGAAGCTGTTAACAGGAATACTTCCAGAAAGCATTTAGAAGCACCTTGACAACCAGAATTTACTACCACAAGAACAGAAAGATTGCAAGAAGAAGGCGATAGGAACGCATGATCTATTATATATATAGGCAAATGAAGTAAAAGCCAGAAAGAAAGATCTAACAATAACATGAATAGATTACAAAAAAGCATATGACATGATCCCGCACTAATGGATAAGTGAATGTTTGAGTATATTCCGTATAACAAATAAATAAATAATAATAAATAAATTTATGAATCCAATTTACATCGAATATTTTTTTTTTGATTACAATGAGAAAGATTACAAAAAATGTTTTTGGTAAATTGCATTAAAAATCAGATTAAGCCCCTTGGGAGCTTTGCTGATTTGGGCAAGTTGTTAGTAGGTAAAAAAATTAAAAAATATATAGGCCAATGGTTATAAAAAATCCCTTGCATGCAAGCAAGGCGGCCAAAGTAAATCTGTTTAAGTCTAGAAATATAAAATATTACGAATGTTATAAATACTGTAGGTCTATAAAAAATGATTTATAAATGAGTTTGGTTCAGTAGAAGATGGAATTTTAATGAATGTTTGTAATTTGACAGATAACATAAGAGAATTAATTAGCTGCAATATAAAGAAATGGAAGGTAGATCTCTACCAAGGTGACACGCTCTTAGGGAAAGTTAATATCAAAAGACGAATTTTTCCTGGGGACTCGTTCTCCCCTTTAATATTTGTCTTATGTTTGATCCTCCTTAGTTTAGTATTCAGGAAAGCAAAAGCAGAGTATCAGTTCAGAAATAGTAACGAAAAAAATTAACCATTTTCTCTACGTGGATGATCTGAAGATTTTAGTAAGAATGAAAAAAGGATAGATTCCTTAAGGCAGACTGTAAGATTCTTCAGCAAAGATATAGGCATGGAATTTGGCATAAATAAGTGTGCAATATTAGTCATGAGAAGAGGACAGGTAGTCAACAGCGAAGGCATCGAATTACCAGATGGCCAGGCATTAAAATCTTTGAAAGGAGAAGAGTATCTAGGAGTATTAGAATCTGACAGAGTACTAACTATAGAACTGAAAACGAAAATTGAGCAGGAATGCATCAGAAGGGTGAGGAAGCTAAATGGTCCGAATCAAGTGAAGGCTGTAAATACTTGGGCAGTATCATTACTTAGATACTCAGCAGCTTTTGTAGATTGGACAAAACTAAATTAACAAAGCTAGACAAAAGAACTACGAAGGAATTCAGTATGAATGGAGAACTCCACTCAAGGGCAGGAGTAGCAAGATTATACCTAGTTAGAAAGGAAGGCAGAAGTTGGTTAATGTTAGTAGAAGACTGCGTGGAGTTTGTTAGAGTAGATATAGACTCCTATGTAGGTAACAGTGAAGAAAATTCATTAAAAGCTGCTAGAATCACAGCAAGGCATAGATAAATCAAAATTCCAAACGAACATAAAAAACCAGAAAAAAGAACAGAAATTATCTGACTGGCAGGAGAAGGCGTTGCATGGTAGATTCCCAAAGATAGTTGCAACATGTAGTAGTAGTGAGACATATGTTATGGTTGCAGAAAAGAAAGCTAAAGAGAGAGACAGAAATTTTTTTAGTAGCTGCACAAGATCAAATATTAAGAACTAACTGAATAAAAGCCAAGATTGACAAAAACTAAGTATATTCCCAATGTAGATTATGCAAATAAAAACAGGAAAGCGTTACTCATATAGCAAGTGAATGTATCGTGCTGGCACAAAGAATACAAGAAAAGACATGACAATCTAGGGAGAGCAATGTAGAAAGCTAGGATTTGAACGTACTGATAAATGGTATGAACATCAACCTAGTAAAGTACTAGAAAGTAAGAAATACAAGATGTCGTGGGACTTTAACAGTCAGACTGACAGAGTAAAGAAGCTAGAAGGCCTGATTTGGTAGTAGTAGTAGTAGTAGTAGTAGTAGTAGTAGTAGTAGTAGTAGTAGTTGTAGTAGTAGTAGTAGTAGTAGATAAAGAGAATAGAAAGTGCCAGATAATTGACTTTACAGTCCCAAATGATGAAAGAATTAATATGAGAGGTATAGAAAAATAGCAAAGTACCAGGACCTAGCTTTGAATTGCAGAGACTATGGAATGTGCGGGTAAAATATATTCCAGTAGTTATAGGTGCAATGGGAACTATCCCTAAAGATCTGAACAGATGGATAGAGGAAATAGGCATAAGACCCAGTTTAGTACAGCTCCAGAAAACGGCATTATTAGGGACAACTAGGATACTCAGAAGGGTTCTTGGCATCTAAGGTTACTTGTTGTAATCCAATAGGAGGGTTCTTGGCATCTAAGTCTACTTGCTTTAGGATTCCTTTTTTTTATTACCAACAGTCTAATCTGTTGAGTATATATGAAAATAATAATAATTATTGTTTCTACTAGAAGCACAAGGCCTGAAATTTGGGGAACAGGATTAAGTCAATTACATCGACTCCAATGCGTAACTGGTACTTATTTAATCGACCCCGAAAGTATGAAAAGCAAAGTCGACCTTGGCGGAATTTGAACTCACAACATAAAGACAGACTAAATATTGCTAAGCATTTCGCCCGGTGTGCTAATGATTCTGCCAGTTCGCCGCCTTAATAATAATAATAACAACAACAACAACAATAATAATAATAATAATAATAATAATAATAATAATAATGAAGCATTTCGCCCGGTGTGCTAATGATTCTGTCAGTTCGCCGCCTTAATAATAATAATAACAACAACAACAACAACAACAACAATAATAATAATAATAATAATAATAATAATAATAATAATAATAATAATAATAATAATAAATGCCCGGATGCAGTACCAGGCAGTGGCTCTCATGGCTTCTGATCTTAACTGATTGGAAGTGTTATCATGTACATTGTTTTGTCTTGGTATAAAAAGATGGGCTACAGCAAATATTCTGCTCAGTACCACAGATTTGCTTGTCAGTTGTTTGACCTTAACCAGTTGAGCATGTCCCTTGGTGGCTGACGATATGTGCATCTCTGATCACGAGCAGAAGTAGTG
>NC_068987.1:37281024-37287048 GCF_001194135.2 Octopus bimaculoides
ATATATATATATATATATATATATATATATAACTAAAGCATATGTATATAGGTCTATGTGCATTTAAAAGTATGCATTACTCACACACACACGCACATATAGCATACACACAGACGCATATATAATTAACAGTGTACTAACACGTACGGTATGTTACAAGCGAATTTGGAGCTCAGTAACTCGTTCCACTTGTTCCACATTAAACTCCTATATCCTACGCACTATGAATGCCGTCAACACACCGGAGGATAGGCTAAAGTGCAGACTCCGTGTCACATTATATAATAAGAAACGCAGCAAACATTATTGGTATTTTTATGTATTAATATACATGTCTCAATTAGTCGGTAATCCAATACCGTCGTTTGCATATCTTATTTCATTAGTACACATATACATGCATGCATACATACGTACATAGGTACATACATAAGCGCATACATACTTACAGACATATACGCATACATGCATGCATACATACATACAGTATGTATATACAGACAAATATGTGTGTGTAATATATACATACATATACATACATATACATATATATATAAGTGTGTGTGTGTGTGTAAGAGTGTGTTTGTGTGTACAGATGGACATGCACACACACACACACACACACATATATATGCACACATCTATGTACGTATCTGTGCAGATGTCTGTGCGTGTACATGTGAGTTTGAGTGTGTTTTTGTGCATATGTATATATATCATCAAATAACTCGTGACATGAGCTTTAGGTCGTGTTGCATCTAGCTTTTGTGCTAGTGTGAACTTCAATTTAGTAGTAGTAGTTGCTCTTGTTCTTGTTAGTATTATTATTATTATTATTATTATTATTATTATTATTATTATTATTATTAGTAGTAGTAGTAGTAGTAGTAGTAGTAGTGGTAGTGGTAGTAATAGTAGTAGTAACCTCATTCTTTGAAATGACATTCACTTTTTAACTAGATTTAGCACAGTTCATTTTAGTATTATTATTGTTGTTAAAGTTGCTATTTGTACTGCATCTGCTGCTGTTGCTGTTGTTATTGTTGTTGTTGTTGTTGTTGGTAGTGGTGTTGGTGGTGGTGGTGGTGGTGGTGGTGTGGTAAGGTTGTTGCTTAATTTTTGTTATTGTTCTTACTGTTATTGGTTCCATTATCATCGTTGCTATTCTTTTTGTTTATATTCCTGCTACCATCCTTATCATCATGATCATGATCATGATCATCCTCATCTTCATCCTCCTCCTCCTCCTCATCATCATCCTTTTCCTTTTCATCGCCATCATCAATCACCTATATCATCTTCCACTAAATGAATGTGAGACGACGACGACGACGACGACAACGACGATGATGATGATAATGATGATGATGATGATGATGATGATGACGATGATGATGATGATCATCATCATCCTCATCCTCTAGATATTACGTTAGAGAATTTATAATTCATCCCAAACCGATCGATGTCTTTGCTATTGATTGATTTATCCGTGGTCAAATTTGATTCGCTTTTAAAAAACATTGATTTTATTTGATGTTGATTTGTTTCATTTCGTTTCGGTTGTATACAAACAAAAGTTCGTTTTGTCTTGTTTGTTCCAAGAGTTTACCTGTTCTTTCTTCCCGTGCTTGTACAAGGATGTTATTTAAAAAGTAAATTTTTGTATATAATACTGACGTGTTATAACCTACACGATACAAATATCAGTAGTACTTACTGGGATAAATTCCTTCCGTTTAGTTTGTACTCGAAAGGTCATTGTCCACTGTTATATTTCTCTCACATGCTCACCTCATTTACGCATTTTTATTAAGTTATTTCAGGCGTAGCTGTGTGGCGAGGAGTTTGCTTCTCAACCACAGTTCAGTACTACTGCTTGATACCTTGAGCATGTGTCTTCTACTATAACCTCGTGTCGACTAAGGCCCAAGGCTATAACAGAAGACACATGTGTGAATTTGGTTGATGGAAATTGAAAGTAGCCCATCCACTTAACAACCAATGTTGTTCTGTACCCCATGACTTAGCCGTTCGGCAAAAGAGATAAATACCAAATTTAATAGGTACTGGGGTCGATTTGTTCGGCTAGACTATTCAATGTGGTGTCCCAGTATGGCTGCAGACCAATGAATAAAACAAATGATAGAAGAAAATGAATATTTTGAATGTAATATTGGTTTCAGATTTTGGCACAATGCCAGAAATTTTGTGGGTGGCAGTAAGTTCATTACATGGACTCCAGGGCTCAACTAGAAATTGTTTTTTATGAATCATGAAAGGGACGAAAAGCAAAGTCGACCCCTGCAGAATTTGAAATCAAAACATAAAGACGTACGTAATGCTGGTAAGCAGTGTTCCTGGCATGCTAACGATTCTGCCAGCTCGTTGCCTTCAACCTTAAATGTAATATTCACGTGTAATACACGAAATAACTAAGTTTTGCATACGGAGTCCACGAGACGCGCACACCGCGACGAACGTCCTGCATGCACTCATCCAGTGCCTGAGCATTGTTGATAGGTGGGTGGATCCGTTTATCAATTGAATCCATCGTGAAGATCGCCCCTGCCACTTTCTTTTAACCGAGAAGGGTTGGCAGTTTTTATATGCCAGGTGGACATGGCGAAAGAGCTTGTATGGTAGACGAGATTGAAAGGGGCTGATGACAAATACTTTCCTCTTTGGTCAATTCCTCATCAACTTCGTCAAATTTCCCTTCAAGAGGAAAATAAGGATGGAGAGAGAAGTGCTACCTTCCAGCCATTTTGTTGAAAGGGGCATGAGAGTGGCGTACATGGAGCGAGTGAACGGGCCTGCTCTGGGCATGCGCCTATAAATCGGAGGTAAGGAACTGAAGAAAGGAACCTGCCCCAAAAGTCAGGGCAACTGTAGTTTTATGAGGTTTTTCCAAGAGCAACCCTCGAATATCTCCTCCTCCTCCTCCTGCTATTATAATATTATTATTGTTAAAATGTTATTACTTTTTTCCGTTAAACATTTTCACATGCAAAGCCTTCCCAGCAACGCGCGCGCGCACACACACACACACACACGCACACACACGATCTCATATCAAGATAAGCAGCGCATGATCTTGCAAATGGGGCCCAGTTAGAATTTTCTTCAGGTCGAGTAACACATCCCACTCAAAAGGTCCCTGAATAAAGTTTGTTTATGGATGATGAACGAAACATGTTTCCAGAGGTGAACTGCTACTTCTGCCGGTGATTAGAGATGCACATATCGTCAGCCACCAACTGGTTAAGGTCAAGCAACTGACAAGCATTATTATTGTTGTTGCTGTTGTTATTATTATTATTATTATTATTATTATTATTATTATTATTATTATTATTATTATTATTATTATTATTATTATTATTATTATTATCATCATCATTAAGGCGGCGAGCTGGAAGAATCGTTAGCACACTGGGTAAAATGCTTAGCGGCATTTCGTCTGTCCTTACGTTTTGAGACCAAGTTTCGCCTGTAGAATTTACCTCAAACCGGCAGCAGCCCCTGGTAGCACCCCCTGGTAGCAGTGCCAGATCAAAGCCAACTAGAAATTGCCTTTTGGTGTGGAAAAATGCAACTATTCTGAAAAATATCCAAAAATTAAGTTAATATCAACGTTTTTAATATAAGGAACATCAAACATCTGACCATATTGAGGAAGACACAATATTTGACATTGACCAGTAGTGTTTTGATTATACCTTTTCAGCTAAAGATAGATTTCAACTATATGTATTTAATTATTTATTTGTCTAGTATTGTTATATCTATTATTTATTGATTATGGTTAGGAAGTTTGCTTTACAGTTGCCTAGTTTTGCATTCAATCCTACTGCACTGAATCCTTGGTAAGTTTCTCCTGCCACAGCTTCGGGCCGCACAAGTCTTGTAAGTGTTGAATTTAAGCAGACGGGAACCATGTAATAGCCTGTTTACCCACTAAAAGAGGAACATCCTGCCGGACATTCTTGTTTTCGTGTTGTAGCTGATCGTTTTAACACTACCACCTGATTCATGGTCACTTTCATCAGACTACTCTGTTGTAAGCATTCAAGCTAAGGTCTCACGTCTGAGAATAACCTTCTCCCTTGTTCCAACTTGTCTTATAGGTTTTGAAAAAGGATCAAAAGTATTCCTCTTTCTCATCTGACAAAGGCATAAAAAATTGTTTTTGTTGTTGGACAATGCTTTGACTGATCGAACAAAATGCTCTCTGGTATTCAGTTATGGCTCTCGATGTTCTGAATTCAAATTACATCTAATTCTATTTTATCTTTCTTCCTATCAGGCGTCGATAAAATAAAGTACCAATAAAGTACTGGAGCTCTCCTCACAAATGTCGTACTGTGAGTCTGGGAAAATCGACGATCTTGTGTGGTGTCAGTAGTCATTACATCTCCAAGTATTCACTCATTATTCCATGTAGGAATAAAGTTAGTTTGAAATTTTGCAAGGCATTTTAGAGAAAGCAATTCTTTGGAAAAAACGACGTGTCTAGTATGCTTGATTTAATAATGAAAGTGGAGAGAAGAAAGTTGTATGAAATGAATAGTCTTACATAAGTCAGTCAAAAACGTTTGCTGGTGTATCAGTTGCTTTATCCCATACATATAAAGAATGGTCTAGTGTAGGACGTTCCTGTGTTTCAGTTATTGCCAAATGTTGGGAACTATTATCTTCTGTTCTTGAAGAGCCAGTTAAGCTTTTGTGTTTTAATGGTGAACAATGTTGATCACAAGAGGACAGAAAAATCTCTTGACTACCATTTAGAAAACGAGAATGTTTGCAAGTTGCACGATGCACTACAATATCTATCATCACATTGCATGTGTTACAATTGTTGGTAAATGAATTTTACTTGTTGAAGATTGTGATATTTCCTCCGTGTGTTATTTCCATGCATATCTGCTCAATATTTGACGGCAAACCACTTAGCAGGGGATCTGAGGCTGAGTATTGTTTTTTGAAAAATGAAAAAGGGATGTTTTCATTAAACAATTTCAAACGATTCCATGGGCGGATAGTCTTGTAGGACTAAATAGAGGACTCTAAGTTACCATATTCGGAGAAAAAAATGTTATAATACTTGAAAATACCGACACAGACCACAACCCAACAATGGAACAATAAAAGAGAAGCGATATCTGTTCTTCAGACATTTGGATTGCTTGGACTTAGTACTTTTTAGAAAATTATGTACACAATAATTACAGTGCATATGTTGGGAGTATTATGTGATAATTGTTGCAATGCAGGCCGAAGCATCTCCTGGTGTGGTACAAAGAGTGGTGGATTATATTATTTTGTGATACATTCCTTGCATCACTATATGTTTGGTCAGCGTTAGAGGTAATCTAAACAAACAAGTACAAGGATTAGTAACCGCTATGAGGATTTTTTTACTGTGTTGTCATCCATCTTTCGTTAGGTTTTTCAGTTGTGGGAACAGTTATCTTGCAATATCTAATGTCTTTACTTTGCTTCTGCTGAATGTAACTAGGTTAGTATGATTACACAGATCGCTATTCCTGTTTGACCAGAAGTGTAAGGGTTTATGCGCAGAAAAGGAAAATGAGAAGTGAAGTAATGGCATCGACAGAAGCATGTGTGCAGTTAGAGCTGATATCAAGTGGCCCATTAAAGATGATGATGATGATGATGATGATGATGATGATGATGGTGATGGTGATGATGATGATAATGATGATTGACGATGATGATGACGAAGAATGTGGAGGAGGAGGAGGATAATAATGATAATAGCGATGATGAATTAAAGTGGTATTTGTATTTACAGTGAGTACCACTATGACTCTCATCAACTATAACGGGATTATTGTTGTTGTTGTTGTTGTTATTATTATTATTATTATTATTATTATTATTATTATTATTATTATTATTATATAATGTGTTATGTACTTGTAGCATCCGTAACTATCATTCCTCCGTCAATTACAACCATCCTTCTCCCACAAAACAAAATGAAATCTACACCAAAAC
>NC_068987.1:37287470-37291423 GCF_001194135.2 Octopus bimaculoides
CATCATCGTCGTCACCGTCATCATCATCGTCACCACCACCACCACCACCACCACCACCACCACCACCACCATCGTCATCATCATCATCATCATCATCATCATCATCATCATCATCATCATCATCATCATCATCATCAGGAAGACTAAAGCTATCAAGTTGCGGTACCAAATACCGTAGCAAAGAGGGTGTGTGAAGACAATTACAGAGATAGAGCTGTGATAAAGACGACATGAAATTTCGCTACAATATAACATCTCTGACATTTTGTCTCTAATAGCTATTGGCCGACTCTTTATTGTTGTACGAACAGGACAGGGTGGGTGGAGGAACATTCTTTCAGCTAGTTGCACCGTAGAAGAAAGAAAGAAAAAATAGAAAGAAAAGAGCATTTCATCAATTCGCATGCGCGCATACTTACAAGTACATACTCACACACACACGTACACACACACGTACACACACACACATATATATACATACACACATGCATATACATACATATACACATACATATATGTATAAACATATACATATATGCGTCAATATATGCATATATGCATGCATCCATGCAGAATGCAGACATGCACACTTACGAGAATACATACATGCAGACGCACTGTTTCATCGGTTAAATGAAACAGTTAAAGAAATAGTGAAACGAAATCCACTCAAATTTAATCCGATTTTCAATTAAACAATTTTGGTTACAGACATCTAAATTTTCCAGGAAAATATCTGTTACAGATAGCACTTGTTACTAATATGATGTTGGTTAAGTGTTTACAGATATTCCAAAGTAATGAAAAGTTGCCATAGGAGAGAGTGACAAAAATGTATAAAACTACTGAATTCATGGCCAACATTACCACAATAACTCAGATCTCATACATATAAGTTAGGTCTTAAACATATTTATATGTAAGACAAATATTAAAAAGGACTTCATGTCGGTCATAGTTTCTTATAAAATGCTTTGTTCCGTTTGCAATTTCCTTACAATAATCAACATCAAAATAATCAAAGAATAAATTGATTTTGATAATGTAAAGAGGGTTGGCTTTCAAGCCTATGGGAAGCAACTTGAGCATGATCGATAGATTAAAATTAATTGATTTTTTGTTTACAAATGCAGTGGGATAAGTGTTCTGGGCGTTATAGATCAAGCTTCTTAAGTCATCCTTCAATGATGGTCTTTTGCTTAACAGATACGCTTAGAGAAAGTAGTGAAACACTCTAGTTGGCGTTGACAGAATGAGAATAGGAAAACTTCAACAACAGAAACCATAAAAGCAAATAAGAAGAAAAGCAACTTAAACTTGATGGGTAGAGAGGACATTGCGATGGTAGTAGAAAAGGAAAAAGCAGAAAGAACAATTACGAAAAACAAATAAAAAAAAACCAAACAAAAAAAAACCAAACAAATAAAACAGTCCAATCTATAAAAAGTTGTTAAACATGACAAAGAAAAAAGGATTAGCTCAATATACAGCTGCGATATACACATTTAATACCAGACGCAGATAGACGGTATAGAGTATATATGAAAAAAGAATAATTTCAAAAATTAAAGAAATTATATAACAAAGCGATTGAGAATCCGAGCACAGTAAGGGAACAATGCCAAACAGACTGGTAAATAAATCTGATTATGCAAACAACAGAGCCATACCTGGATCTAACGAGAGAAAAGACTGAATATTTAATACATGTGACTCTTGACTAGTGTCTCCTATTTAGATAGTACGATAATGCCAATAACAACGACCACAAAAGTTACAACATCAACAGTAGTAGCAGCAATAATGACGATCATTTCTATTATAGGCACAAGGTCTGAAATTTGTGGGGACTAGTCGATTACATCTACCCCAGTGTTTCACTGGTACTTAATTTATCGACTCCGAAAGAATGAAAGACAAAGTCGATCTCGGCGGAATATGAACCCAGACCGTAGCGACGGGCGAAATACTGTTAAGCATTTCGCCCGGTGTGCTAACGATTCTGCCAGCTCGCTACTTTATTTGAAATTTTGGCACAAGGCCAAAAATTTCGGGGAAGGGGACAAATCGTTTACATCGAACTCAGTACTCAACTGGTACTTATTTTTTCGACCCCGTGGGAATGAAAGGTAAAGTCGACCTCGGCAGAATTTAAGTTCAGAAGGTAAGGACAGGCGAAATGCCGCTAAGCATTTTGGCCGGCGTGCTAACGATTTTTCCAGTACAACGCCTTAGCAGCAGCAGCAATAATAATAATAATAATAATAATAATAATAATAATAATAATAATAATAATAGTTTCAAATTTTGGTACAAGGCCAGCAATTTCGGGGGTGAGGCTAAGTCGATTACATCGACCTCAGTACTCGACTGGTACTTATTTTATCGACTCCGAAGGATAAAAGGCAAGGTCGACCGCAGAGGCATTATAAGTCAGAATGTGCTGACGGACGAAATGCCGGTAAGCATTTTGCCTGGCATGCTAAGGATTCTACCAGCTCACTGTCTTATCTATGATGATGATAATGATAATAATAATAATAATAGTAATAATAATAATAATAATAATAATAATAATAATAATAATAATAATAATAATAATAATTATTGCCTTTGCACAGCTTCTAACGCTGGAGATGTACTACAGTGTCAGCTGTTCACTGCCAGTGAATTAAAGTAACACCTCTTATTTTTCGAGCACCTTCCACAGTATTCGAGCGGTTTCAAGCAGTGCTGTTTTCTGCAAGTGTTCCACCCTTATTGCAGCTCCTTTTTGTTCCACATACTTCTCGAGATCTTTGCTCACTGTTCCCAGGGCTCCGACAATTATTGGTACTACTGCTACCTTTTTCATCGACCACAACTGCTTAACTTTCGAAGCTAACTTGTGATATCTCCCGACTTTTCTTTCTTCCTTATCGCATACCTTGTTGTCAGCTGGGCATACTATATCTATGATCCAGCATAGTTTGTTTTCTTTCTCAATTAAGACTATGCCCGGCTTCCTATTTTATATCTCATGGTCGCACTGAATCATAAAATCTCATAGGATCTTTGCATTTCTATTTTCGACGATGCCTTCAGGTTTGTAGTCGTACCATTTTTTGCTCTGTCAAGTCCATACTTGTTGCAAAGCGTCCAATGGACAAGCCTTGCTATATTGTCGTGGCGTCTCTTATATTCCTTCTGGGCTAGTGACGTACATTGGCTGGTAATATGCCATATGGTTTCACCGTTTTGTCCACAAATTCTGCACTTATTACTTTCTGCTGTGTTGTCTAATCTGTATTTTATGTAGTTTATTCTTAGTGCTTGTTCTTGGGCAGCACAGACTAGCGCCTCCGTTTCTGGTTTTAAATCACTTTTAGTCATCCACAGCCATCTTTTTCTCTGTCTGTCTTATCTTCAACATCCCTATGAAATTGACTATGCATTCTTTCCTTTACCCACCTATTTTCAGTTTTTTTCGTTTTCAATTTCTTGTATAGTGCTTTATCTTTGCAATCTTTCATCCTACACAAGCCTGACCTTCTTACTTCTAATAATAGCGGTTCTGTGGCATTTTTTACATACCATGCTATGTTGTTTTCTTCTCCTCTAATGCTATGTTCGTATCCAATAAGTCCTCTTCCCCCTCTTTTTCTTGGTACATACAGTCTGTCTGTGTCACTTTTTGGGTGGAGTGACCCATATCTAGTTAGCGACTTCCTTGTCTTTCTGTCTAAGCTGTTTAGTTCGTCTACTGTCCATGTGATTACCCCTGCTCCATATCTAAGGAGTGAAACCGCCCAGATGTTGATAGCTTCGATCTTATTCCGTCCGCTTAATTTTGACTTAAGGATCAGTCTCAGTCTGTGCAAGTACTCCGCCTTAAATTTTTCTGTCATTTCTTTCTCCATCAATTTATCCATTTCCAAAATCTGATATCAGCACTGAAGGTATACACCGTATCA
>NC_068987.1:37291617-37296617 GCF_001194135.2 Octopus bimaculoides
TTGAGGTCATCCATGAATAACAAATGGTTGACTTTTTGTTGGCAGCTTTTGAATACATACCCAGCCATTGCTTTCCTCAGAATCAGTGTTAGTGGTATCAAACACAGTACAAAGATTAGTGGGGACAGGCAGTCCCTTTGGAAGATGCCCCTCCTAATTTCTACTGTACCTAAACTTCTTCCGTATGCTGTCAGGTCCGTCCACCAATTCGCCATACGTTTTACTTTTTCCAAGCAATCGCTCAACATTCGATGCAATACCAAATAGGTTCATACACTCCATAATCCAAGAATGTGGGATCATATCATACGCCTTATGATAGTCGATCTATGATATGGCTAAGTTACTTTTCCTCCTCTTGCAGTTTCTAAGTACAGTTTTGTCTATCAGAAATTCATCCTTGGTACCTTTGCACTTACGATTGCAACCTTTCTGCTCATGTGGCAGGACTCCATTTTTTCCAGATGTTCGTACATTGACTCTGCGAGTATTCCAGTCAATAATTTCCACATAAGTGGCAAGCAGGATATCGGCCTATAATTGTCTACCGTATTACCTTTCTCGATGTTTTTCAAGCACAACACTGTCCTACGCATTGTCAACTACTCTGGTGTTACTTGATCGGCATTTAACAAGGTGCTGAGTTGCGCAGCTATTCATGCATGACATTCACCAAATCTTTTGATTCAGTAGTCTTGAACTCCATCTGGTCCCGCGGCCTTCCAGTTGCTCATTTTTTTTGCCGATTTCCTTCACTTCCCTAACTGAAATGACTAGTTCTGCCTGTTTTGGACAGACTACTGTTTGTTTCAGTTCCTGCAACCATTCAGCATCCTTCTTATTTCTTTATTTCCCACAAGGGGCTAAACATAGAGGGGACAAACAAGGACAGACAAAGGGATTAAGTCGATTACATCGACCACAGTGCATAACTGGTACTTAATTTATCGACCCCGAAAGGATGAAAGGCAAAGTCGACCTCGGCGGAATTTGAACTCAGAACGTAACGGCAGACGAAATACTGCTAAGCATTTCGCCCGGCATGCTAACGTTTCTTGCTCTCCTTGTCTTTATCCAGATGTCACTCCAAAACCTTTGACTTTCATTGTTATCTGGTATCAACTTTTCATCTGTACACTCTCCATTTATTTCTTTATAGAATCTCTTCTGATCTACTCTGAATAACCTATTCTGGTGGTAACCCTTCATTCTTTGGTCGTATCTTACCATCTTTGCCTTCTTCACAACGAGGCGCTGTTTCAGTTCCTCCACTACTACTTTCAGGCCCTTTCTTTCAATATTATACTTCCTTTTCAGCGCCCTGTATTTTTGTTCGCTTTTAAGCTCCCCTTTTTCTTTTCAGTCTAACACAGAGATTTCCTACGCGATCATGTCTAACCCTGCCTAAATTCTTCTTTTCCACCATGGATCTTTTCTTTTGTCACTTCAATCATGTTTCTTTTTCTTGACATCAACACCCACGTTTTCTGCTACAACAATACTTGCTGCCTTGATCAAATTATTTGTTTCTGTGATGCTGTTTGTTCTGATCTATTTCAGAATTTCATTGACATTTCTCGTTTCTTGGTTCAATTTCCTTCGATCAACCTTTTTAAGTTTGCAAATAATGTCGCTATCGTTCTCCTGTAGTCTTGCCTTTATTCTATCGTAGATTGCCTTTTGTTCATCTGTCATGTCGCCATTAGTTTTATTGTCTTCTTTTAGATCATCTATATGTCTCTCATCAAGTAAACTACCACTGCTCCTTTCCTGTGCTATGGGATTACTCTTATCAGTAAGAACTGTATTTTCCTTGTTATCTCTGCTGCTATTTTCCATGACCCGTCTTTTGATAGCTTCGAGCTCTACTTCTGTGAACTAATAATTTTTTCTTATTGCTCTAGCTTGATAACACAATCTCTGTTCCGTGAATTGAAAGAATCTCTTTTCTCTCCAATGGTCATACTACGTTGTCGGTAACCCCTAATCTGAGCATCATTTTCTTCTACCGGGCTGCTCAGGTAGTAACACTTCCTGACCACAACGTTAATTTGCTTGCTCCATCTACGCCGAGTGTGGTAGTCCCTTTCTGGATATCGGCAGGCTGGAGCGGGACCAGAATCTCTGAGCCTACCGGGTGTATCACTGTCACCATCATTGGCTTCAGTTTCATTCTCAATATTTTTTTTTTTTTTCATTGTCACTCAAATGAGGTAGCGATCTTCAGGTTGCGCAATTACCAGAATTTTTATTGTGACATCATTACTAGATGTATCATTATTACTTAGCCCCTTGAGGCTCCACTCGTTTCCTTTCATTATTGTTATTATTATCATCACTGATATCACTGATATTATTGTTTTTATGTGTAGTAGCAGCAGTGGTTGCAGCAACAGCAACAATAGTAGGGGTGGGGTAGTGGTAAGGGTGGCAGTTGGGCTTCAGATTCCTGTGCTATCATAATAGTAGTAGTTGCTCCAATCTGGCCAGCCCCGTATGTATGTATGTATGTATGTATGTATGTATGTATGTGTGTATATATATATATATATATATATATATATATATATATATATATACACACACACATTCTCGTCGTTGAATTTTTGAGTTTCTGAATTCAGTTATGGTGTTGCAATAAAAGGTGTGTTTACGTATTTGGGTAATATATTAAAGCTTTTAAGTTTTCTTGAGATGTTCGTTTGTCTGTCCAGTTGGAGAATACAGTAGGACTTTTGCAATGAAAAGGATGTTTACATTTTCGAATACTCAGGGAGAGTCAAAAAGAAAAAAAAAAAGACAAGTTGTAGATAGTAAAGTTTTAAGATTTACTAAATATGGTTTTTTGTATGACCGCACAGAGAGAAATAGTAGTGTTCTTAGAATAAAAAGAAGGATGATGTTTACAGTTTCGAATACTTAGGGAGAAAAGAAAGGATAGGTATTCACACAGTAGTCGTATTATTATTATTATTATTATTATTATTGTTGTTGTTGTTGTTGTTGTTGTTGTTGTTATTATTATTATTATTATTATTATTATTATCATTATTATTATTATTATTATTATTATTATTATTATTATTATTATTATTATTATTATTATTATAGACGTCGCACAGTATACAATATCGTGGGTTTGCTGATTGAAGATATTGTGTCTACCGGGGGTTTGTACTGTTTGTCAAGTCACAACAAGGACCTCAGACAGACAGTACTTTACGCAATATGCGTGCAGTTTCAAGTAATGCCGACTTTTGCAGGAAAGCGTTTGATAGTGTTCCACATAATTGGATTCTCAAAGCCTTTGAAATATATAAGAACTCTCCCGTCGTCTCCAAATTCTTACAAGGTAGCATGGCTAAGTGGAACACACTTCTAAACCTTCTAAACCGTAGTAATGGGATGAACCAAACTAACAGCATCAACATCAAATAAGGCATCTTTCAAGGAGACTCCCTCTCTCCATTACTCATTTGCATGGCACTGATCCTACTCTCAAACTAACTAAACAACACCAGGTATGGGTTCAAAGTTTACAATACGGCAATAAACCATCTGGTTTATATGGACGATCAGAAGCTGTTTGCAAGAAAGGACGAAGAGCTACTAGGGCTGCTAACAACTGTTAAAGAGTTGAGCAATGGCATCGAGATGGACTTTGGCCTTGGTCAGTGTGCTAAAGCAACTTTTGTTAGAGACAAGCTGAGGCAAACAGCTTCCACTAAATTAGATACCGACACTACCTTCAAGGAGCTTGATTCACAAGAAAATTACAAATACCTGGGGATAAACGAAGGAGATGGTATACAGCATGCTACTATGAAGGGAAAAATAAGAAAAGAATAAGATTCATACTACAAAGAATATGATTCATATTAAAAACTGAACTCAACTCCAAAAATCGCATCGAACCCATTAACACCCTGGCACTTCCAGTAGTCCAATATGTTTTAACATCATTAACTGGAATCTTACAGAGCTCCAACGCCTGGATAGGAAGGCAAGAAAAATACTAACTTCTGAGAACATGTACCACCCCAAAACAGATGTTGATTGTCTGTACCTACCTGGAAGTAATGGGGGAAGAGGAATGATGCAGGTAGAACTTTGCTGTATGGTGTCCGCAATAGCAATGAATTGGTATTTATCTAATAAAGAGGACTGGACGCTGCAACTTGAGTGCAAACATGAAAGCAGCAAAAAATCACATTGGATTGTCAAGGAAGCTTGCAAATTCGCAAGGAAACTTGGAATTAACCCTGAAATAGTTGAAGAAATTGAAACCACTACCACAATACAAGCAAAATGGATCAAGCAGACTGCAAAAAAGAACGGACAGACACAAATTGAGGAGCAATGGAGCCAGAAGCCTCTTCAAGAACAATATATTCTTCGAAGTTGAAATACTGATGTAGATCAAGCAACAACCCGTCAGTGGCTGAGAAGTTCAGGACTGAAAGCAGAGACTGAAGATTCCATATTGGCGGTACAAGACCAAAGGTTTCTCATAGAAAAAAACTACCAAGCTAACGTTCTTCAAAACGGTTCTGACCCTAAATGCAGATTCTGCGACACATTTGATGAAACAATAGACCATCTCGTTTCGGGATGTCCTGTGCTGACACCAAACGAATATAAAAATCGCCACGATAGGGTAGTACAGTATTTACATTGGAAAATGTGTAAGAACTACAAAATCAGCACTCCTGCTTACTGGTACGAACATCATCCTGAGCCAGTCGTTGAAGGTAAAAATTTCACTATCCTCTGAGATTTTCCAGTCAACACGGATAGAACAATCGAGGCTAATCGACCAGATATAATTATTAAAGATAGGGAAGAAAATACTTGTAGACTAATAGATGTAAGTGTTCCCATTGGTAAGAATATATGTCAAGGAATTTGACAAACTAAATATAAGGACCTGGAAACTGAAATACAAAAGATGTAGCATCTTAAAACGAGAACTGTTCCTGTTACTGAGGGTGCCCTAGGTA
>NC_068987.1:37300636-37308574 GCF_001194135.2 Octopus bimaculoides
ATATATATATAAATACACACACATACATATATACATACATACATGCATGCATGCATACATACATACATACATACATACATACATACATACATACATACATACACGCACACATATACAGTATAGGCAAAAAGAACTAGTGGAATATTCATAGATAAGTACTGATTATGACTGAAAATACACCCCAATCCACAATATAACATTAAGGATCTTAAAGATTTTGAATGCAAATGTGTCAGTTTGTTAAAAAAAAAGTGTATGAGTTAGACACCGCATTACCGTCTTCCTAACGAATTACATAAAGCCATTGAAAATATCCCTTAAAAATTCATGTACTTTCACACGCAATATATCATAACACACTTTCAACTCCAGACAAATAACATTGCCAAACCGTACAAAATTTCTCAAACTCCTTAAATCGTAAATGCAAATGAAGTAGCCTTCCATTAAAAGTATAAGGTGCATAGAGCGCAGTGTTTACTATGTACAAAACGTACATCACCCGTAAAGATCATAAAACCTGTTTCTCTACAATCCTATATGCAGGCTAAATAAACCACTCCAAAGTGAATTGACCTTATTCAGTATTCATATTCTTATAAATACTACGATAGTGACATAATAGAACTGCAGCACCGTCGCCAGTAAGTGTATGGAATACCTTGGTGTGTTTATCCACTTGCCTGAGGGAACCCCAATGAACTAAGGAGACTTAGCAGTGTTGTATCTTGCAAATGCCTATATGTCAATGCTCTATAAGCTGGCTGGAGAACTTTGAACAGGAAACAAATCACAGAAAGGTTCGGATATCGCTTTCTGGTCTACTAGAACAACTTCAATCTGAGAGTCTGTGCTTGAAGAACATTAGAGTGGCACAAACTCAATAAGAGCACATATCATTGAACGTACCATTTCATTGATACTTGAAATAACACACTAATAAAGTTTGTTAGTGCAGTACAGAGGGCCACTCATGTGTCTATCAGTCGTCCCCCACCACCAATGAGGGTCTTTATGGATGGACTGACTGCAACAGCAACAGCAAGAAGAGATCCCAAAGAGCATTGAGGAGTTGATGATCTGGGATTGCATGAGTTCAAAACCAGGTCAAGTTCAGATCTCTTATACTGAAGTAAGTCAGAGTTTGTAGCAAGTTCGGTTTCTCCGTTGCTAGCATGCAGGTGCCTTGGAAAGGTATTTATTGGTAGCCTGAAATCCTCAACTTTCCTCTGTGAAACCAGCAAAGAACTGGAAGCCTGGTAATCCACAATGAATTAATCAGGTCTACCTGATAAATTTAAGGCCTGGATCTACCATGGATTCTTTGAGAGATCTTGGTATATGAGGTAACAATATCTGCACTAGAGAGCTTTGAGTGGAGAATCAGTCAGCAGATTCTTTGGGGAATGGTTAGGACTTCCTCGGATCCTGAGTAGCATCGTCCTGTTTAGTTTGAGTAAAAGATTAACGGTTCTATTAGGAGCCCAAGAGAAGAATTCATGGTGACACGTACTGCAATACTTAGACTTTTTCAACGCAAAATACTCTCAGGCTGAAATTTAGATCAGGACAGGACGAAAGTGAAGAGCAGCGTAGACTACTGAGTCTACAAAGTCGTGGCTAAGACAGGAGTATGGGTGGATTATGTACCTCATGGAAGGTGTGGGTAGCTGCACAACTCATTGCCTGACAAGGTGCAAGGAAAGGAGAAAATTAGAATAATAATTGCTGAAAAACATTCAAATTCCAACAAAGAAGTATTATTCAACATACCTCATCGAGAAAATATTAAGTGTAGTCAAAGGCATGTGCTGGAAAGCCTTGTTCGTTGAGGATCCAACAGCCAATACATCCGGAGCCTTATTTAACATATTTTATTAAGGAAAGAGAAAGTGTAAGTCTAGATCGTCAAGCTCTGACAGAAATTCAACTTTAAATCACGAAAATACCCTGCTAGGATAGAAAACTTTGAGAATTTCAAAGTTAATTTACTAAACATCATCTAAATGGTAAGATTCCGGAATCGTTCCAACCCATTGCCAAACTCTTTAAAGAGTTACATAAAATACTTTAAACAAGCACCTACCTAATGCATACGTCTTCGCTGACGAATCAAAGAACATTCATGAAACAAACGCTCCCCCAAACATAAGACTTCTTACAAACACTGTCACCAAGACACACAAGAAATCAACTCTCCTAAAGATAGAAGATTGTATGAACTGTCTCGCAATGGTCCGACCTTCTATGAAGCTTAACGACCACAAGTCCAACAAGTTTTCAGTCTTAAATGTCAGCTACTGAACTTTTCTGGGAGCATGAGTGGCAATGTAATTATAGTTTTAATAGTATCAGCTTCAGTATCAGAAGGCTACATGGCTGAGCCTGTGAAAGTGCAGCACCGCGGTAATCAACTGGAATCGAGCAACCTGCAAGTTTACTCACGGATTTCTACACTTCAGTATCGAAATTCCATCTCTAGAAGTAGCGACCTCAATGTCAGAATCGTTGTGAACGCTAGAAAATCATTCCCGATTCACTATGATTCTTATATGGTAGAAAAAATGGAAGGTGACACATAGTTCGATGTATCCATGGGGAGTTATGACGGGACTGAGGTTGTCGATCCTGTCGTGATATTCATCTTGGATGCTCTAAAATAATATTCACACCCCACAGTTCGGCCTTGTATAAGGATGGTGATCTGGCCATCTCAAACCATATGATCGGCTACTCCATGGACAAATTCAAGTAGAATGGTGTAAACAACTTCAAAGAATTTGGCCTAGCAGTAAACTGTTACTACCACAAGTTAAAAAAAAGTCAACTTACTGAACGTATGCTTAGATCTCGAAACAGGCATGCGCTACTCATACAGAAATATCTGTAAACTTGTCCTGGGGGTGATTGGAGTGTCAAAAATACTTCAACCACACTCTAGCTGCAGTTAGAAAATTAGTCTCTGTCACCAGCAGAAGAATCTTCAGTCTATCGGTGGGTAGAGAGATTTCCAACAGGACCACACCGTACTATAACGAATCACTAACGAAGAATGGCTTTACCGATACGTTTGTGTATACGTCATTCCCAAAATCTGAAAAGATCCTTTATCCACAAAATCCGAAGAGATTAAGAAATAAAAAACTAATCTGATTTAATCTTACATTTGATCTAGAGGCTTAAACTAATATAGCTTGGTACGTCTTCATACTAATTTGAAAGTATTTCCCAACGGCATATCGATGTATTTTTTAAATTTTCATAACGTCAAGGATAGCTACTCTTACTTAGATAGCTTCGCTTCCATTATTGCGCACTAAAACAGAAGAAATCACACACATAGCCTTCAACCTACACTCCAGGTTGTAACTTCCAAGATTTTACAAACTGCCCATTGAGATTGAGCTTGATTCACCAAAACCCACCCCCACACCATCCGATAGCATCCCAAGACACTAGATGGATAGGAAAGTCAATGACTTTAAGCGAAGATACACGTCACACATGTGCTCCTTTTGGTGTTGGAAGAAGGGAAATACCTATTCACTTTTCGGTTTCATCATGAGGGTCAAGCACTATTAGAACGACGTCCTCAACTTCACATCTCGAGCTCGTAATTGCAAAGTCTACCACCGCGAAAAACTTCACATGATCCATCAGCCTGCTGTATCTATCAATTGAAAAAAACAACCAGCAGTATTGTCACGAGAGGAACATCGTCCTGTTCATGAACTTCAAGCCATTGGCTGCTAATAAGCTGGGTATACACCCTCAGTCTGGCCTGCCCACACACAATGGCAGGGTTTATCGGTAGATATTGCAACCAACTCTCACGCAAACTCACATATAATCTAATGTAATCAAATCAGTTTCCTCTCGATGAGATAATTGTTATTACTGAAATACCACACTCTGCAGATTGATGAGTAACTGATACCAACATACTGTCTGCCCTACTACTTGCAATATCCAGTCTAAAGATCTGATGTTGCTACATTCTGCACAATGTCAGCAGAGTGGTGCCAACATCTTGTGTACTCCAGTACGGGGACCTGTCATTATAATAATTGATGTTGCTATGGTAGCAAACACAGCCAAGTAACCAGAAAGTTAACCACTGGAGGCTTATATACTCTCACCAAAAATCTATCTTAAATTTCTTTCAAATTCTCTCCCTCGCTCTGAAAATTTTATGATGTAGATGTGAGCTACGTTCACGAAATTTTATGTAAGGTGAGTCAGACTGCCAGTAAATACAAGTAACTCAACCAATTGTCTTGAGTGCTACTTTCATTGATATTGGTATCGTGTGAGAAATGTACTTTTATACAAACAGGAATCACTCTTTTCTTATAAACAACAGAATTTCTCCAAAAGAAACAGTATGCTGCTTTTCTAATATATTTATATATGTAAGTGTGTGTGTGTTATTTATCGATCACTAAGATATGAAAGGCAAATTGAAATATTGATAGGATTTGAACTAGGAAAGTAAAAGCAGTCATCAAATTGAGTACGGTATTTTATCGGTCGTTTCACCGATTCTGCCAAACAAAATCAACAACAACAACTGCAACTACTACAAAAGCCAACAACTACAACTATAAAAACAACAACCGTTACAATAATAACAACGTGGTGGCTCAACGTTAAATTGGCATGAAGATCCTTAACATTAAAGATGGGAATGTTAAAAGAAACAAACACAAAAGAAAAGACAGGAATAAGAAAATAATGCCAAAATATATTTCAAAACTGGGGTGATGTATTCGGAAACATCTGAAAAGAAGGTTAAACTATGGATTGAAAATAATTCTTGAAATGTTTATATGGGGGCGACTTTCTGTTTGTGGAGATGGGTAAAAGGGTAGGTGGATATTGGTTCTTTTGTTTTCTTCGGAATTTCTGCATCTTGAGATTCCTTGCATTGTTTCGCGAGCAGAAGTATAAGCGAAACAACTGAGTGATTAACTATTAGAATCTTGTTTACTTGTTTAACTGATAGAATCAGATAGCGGACAGTGAAAGTTACTGTTGCATTCAGTGTCAGATAACAGGCAAACAGATCAATAAAGCGTGTGCGTGTGTAGAGAGAGGCGTATTATAAGAAGGGAGAAGGGAGAGTGAGAGAGAGAGAGAGAGAGAGAGAGAGAGAGAGAGAGAGAGGGCACTATATGTGAGTAAATTTTTATGTTTGTATATGCGTATGTGTGTATATATATATATATGAGTGTGTGTGTTTGCGCATGTGTGTGTATTATACGAATACATATATATATATACGTTATGTTATGTGTATATATGTGTGTTTGCGTGTGTGTTGGCACACACACATACATATATCGTTGCTATTATGTTAAACTGTCGAATGTCCAAATTTGTCCAAATGCGTTTATTTTTCAATATACATTTTTGATTGCAAAAGCCAGTTCTTTTGGTCAAACTATCGTAACTCCAGCTGCTTCAGATGCTAAGATATAAAAAAATTGTCAAAGTGTAGTACAACGATTTTGATATGGAATGGTGAAACTATTTTTCGTTTTCTGAAGAAACAACGTTTTGGACTTACGACATTTTGCATAAGAGCAACGATCTATCTATCTATCTATCTATCTATCTATCTATCTATCTATCTATCTATCTATCTATCTATCTATCTATCTATATACATGCACACGTATATATATATATATGTATATATGTATGTATGGATGTATATATATATATATATATATATATATAATTATAATCAAGGGTTCAAGGGTACTGATATACATCACCTACACGCTTGAGATAAACGTCAAAAGACTCTAAAAACCACTTCAAAGTCACACTCCATTAAGCACAAAGCTGAAAGCGTGCAAATGAATAAAGGAGTATTAGTAAAAATGTGAGGTTAATTCTAGATCTAGAATTAACCTCAAAATTTTACTAAATCTCCTTTAACGTGGTTTTTAGAGTCTATCTCTAGCGTATAGGTGCTGTTTCTCAGTAGCCTTAATTACAATTACTAGCTGAATCGCTGCCCTCCGTGCGGTCGATTCAGCTAATACATATCTAATCTCCTGATCGTAGTTTGAAAGTAAAAAGTGAAACTTACTATAATTTCCTTTCATACCCTTATACCCTGAGTCCAAAGCCAATATATGCTCATTGTTCTCAGAACCAACACTGCTGTTGGCAACATAGAACTGAACATGGCTGATATGTGTTGGCAGATAAATTCCAACTTTTTTGGATTTCTTTGATGTCATTCCAAAAGCCGGCTTTACAGGAAACTACTTCCTGGAAAATGAGAACAGATAGTCTTCAGTGGTGGTCAGTGGAATTCTTGGTGTCATTATTCGGATTCCAGCATGGGTCCCATTGGCTACTTCTGCTTCAATAAGGTGATTGTACAGATTCAAGAATATATATCTTGTTCCGTTGCAATGACCTGATAGATCAAGGTTTCTGAGCAGCATAATGGAAGAGTACTTCTTCAAAACCAAAATGTATGGTGGAAACCCTGATGGATTGAGATCAT
This sequence comes from Octopus bimaculoides, assembly GCF_001194135.2. Taxonomy (NCBI): domain Eukaryota; kingdom Metazoa; phylum Mollusca; class Cephalopoda; order Octopoda; family Octopodidae; genus Octopus; species Octopus bimaculoides. The sequence goes on from NC_068987.1 coordinate 37,307,163, forward strand.
TGATCAGTTCCAGCAGGAACTCAGTCTCGTTTTCGTGTAAAGTGACACAACTTATAGAAGTTTCGACATGAAATACTGTATTCACTTCTTCAGCAGCCTTGTTTGTAGGAGTAATGATGGCTCTGCTACTCATCCATAGTTCCTCTCTATATTTCTTACCAATACCCCTGAAGGCCATTTCACAATGGTCCGTAGCCTTGTAGAGGCAATCAAATGCAGTGGAGGAATAAATATTTCGTATTCACCAATTTCTTGATTGATAAGAAATGTTCCATTCCCAGCTGGTCAAGATAGGATGAGAAAGCAGTGTCATCACCGCCAGAATTTTGGACTGCCATATTGACAGACAAATTCAGGCTTTAGGCATGGTTTCAAATATAAGACTGTTTTAATGTGACATGAACAGTCTGGGCCCTGGAACCTCTTTGCACCACGACCAATATCTGCTTCCAGTCTCCAGAAGACAAAATATTCAGACTGCCAAACAGCTTAGCTGATTCTTGTCTAACTTCTCTGAGACAGCGATCAACGCATTCATAGACACGCCTATGGCTCATCGTAATCTTGTCAATAACCAGTAGCCTTGCCTTTTGGAAAAGTTTTCCACTGGAATCAATTACTTTCATGTGGTATACAGATTCCTCTATCAGGGCATGTTCTGTTAAAAATGTTTTCACAGTAGTGCAACACAAGGCTTGGGTTTCGTTCTTTCTCATGAAAATCTTCCACTTCAACTTCCATAACCATTCTCTCAGTGTCAGTTCTTTGCTGACGAAGTCTTGATTGGTATCATCCCTGGCTGTTTGCTTGTAGCTGCTGAATTTGTGGCAGCGATGTGTTTTCCCTAGAGTTCTGTTTCCTCAGTCGATCGGTATTCCTCCGTGCTTCTGTTTCATGTGGTGTTTTCATTGCACGGCTTTTCTGTGTTCTCAACCGATTCGCATTCCGCCATACTTCTGTTTTTTTTTCTGTTTTTTCTATTGCACGGGTTTCTTATGTTCTGATCTGATTCGCATTCGTCTGTGCTTCTGAACCTTCTGGTCTTTCCATTGCACGGGTTTCTCGTCTCTTCAGCCGATCTGCATTTCTCTGTGTCCCTGTTTCTTCTGGTGTTTTCATTGCACGGGTTTCTTGCATTTTTCGCTTTATTTCGAGACACTGAGAAGAGCTAGGTCCTTGTCTGTTTTCTTCAGTTAGCATCTGTTGACTTTGCTCAGCGATCTTTGGTGAACGAGAATTTTTTAGGGACAGGTTGTTGCCCTTTCTTTTTCTGGGCATAGCGTACTATTGAAAGCGTGAATATTTATGATAATTATAAAGTAGAAGTCTTGAGACTATTCACCTAATATTTGAGCTAATTTCTCTGAACGGGAAGTTTTCACGATATTAATCGTAAATGTTTACAATATATA
>NC_068987.1:37308706-37312830 GCF_001194135.2 Octopus bimaculoides
TCTCTTTCTCTCTCTTTCTCTCTCTCTCTCTTTCTCTCTCACACATATTTACTACTTCTTTTACTTCGTTCTTTCTTAACCGGTTGCGTTCTTTCAAATGTCTCTATCAGTGTCATTTTGAAAAAAAACAAAACAAAAAAAAAACAGATTGCAATTACACCATACTCGCTAAACACTATCTTAAAGTGCAATTTTTTTATGTTATTGAATTGCTCTAAACGAATTTGACCATAAAAATGTTGGAAACTTAGTATTTCTTTTTTAGATATTAATAACATTTGTCGGCCGTCGGAGCTATTGTTATGCCTGTTTACGTCGTTGCATGTATAAATATGTTATTGCATGTACTTTCGTCTGATGTTTCACGCATGTGTAGAAATTTGAAATAGCAGACCTAAAAGATATGAAAATTTCGGAAACTTTGCGCATTCGACTGCATGAAAATAGGTTCGACTAATGTTATTATTACCTTAACAAATACTAAATTTCTACTTTTATAGTCAAATTGGTTTAGATTAATTCAACAGCATAAAAATCGCGCTTTAAACTAGTGTTTAGCGAGAGTGGTGTAATTGAATATATATATGTATGTGCACATGCTTACACACATTCACGCATAAGCATATATTTACACGCGTCTATGTGTCTATATATGCATACGTACTTATGCGTGAGCGCAGCGTTTGTGTATACCTCTATACTGTATATGCTTAGGAAGGTAGGTGGCTGGTTAGACATCTGTGAAAAGTTTCTACTGTATAGATGGTTCTCAGGTGAACAACACTTCAACTGACATAATGATGGATAAATTACCACTGAAGAAGAAGCTGTCTTGTCTTGTTTATTTGACTAATCTTTCAGCCTCGTGTCTGCTTCCGCTCACCATAGACTTATGTATGCACTTAGGCTGAATGGCATCAGCGTTGCATACACACGCGCGAGCACGCACACACACATCACGCGCACACACACACATACACTACATTTGCACGCACATATGTACACACATATATATGGAAGAAAAGGAAAAAAAGAAAATTGAGTTCAGTGATGTTTCAAAAATTCCTATTTGCCCTACAACTGTTTCCATGATCCACGCACAGACATTGTCAACCAAATAGTAATTACATAATTATCAATTGTAGTTATTAAATTAATTCGGTTGAAAGTAATGTGGAAGTCGTTTCATACGTTCCGTATGGAACGACTTCCACATTACTTTTTTGAAATGTGAAAATCAAATCATTGTTTCGGGTTTAAATATAACATACAAAATGATTATAGAAAGAAAATAAGTACGTATAGTAGAAAATATATGTAATAAAAATGAAAAAATTACATTTGAAAATATATATAAGAGAGAGAGAGAGAGAGAAAAAGAGAGAGAAAGAGAGAGAGAGAGAGAGAGAAAGAGAGAGAGAGAGAAAAAGAGAGAGAAAGAGAGAGAGAGAGAGAGAGAGAGAGAGAGAGAGAGAGAGAGAGAGAGAGAGAGAGATTAGTGTTCTGAAGGCAACATTCAACTAATCCAAAAATTTGCCATTTTCCGGAAAGCAACAAATCTGTTCAAGTCTCTTAATCAAATGGTAACTCTTTAAACCCATCTGCTAAATATGTTGCAATATAACAGAGCAAATATTTTGCTCAATACCACAGATTTGTTTGTCATTTATTTGACCTTAAGAGGAATTGACAATTGCTACTTGAAATGACAATGTCAACGTCAAAATGTAGTATATAAAATATACGATGTAGTAATACTTCTAAATTGGATGAACTGCAATTTTTAAAAAAGATTTTGACATTGTCACTCATTCTCTTATGAAAAACTCAAATTTTCCACTTCTTTTGCTTAACATACATTCAATCTAAAATTTAAAGGTACGATTTATAACTTAGAATGATCTTCAAACATATTGTCTTGCATTCCTCAGCAGTTACAGTCAATTTCTCAAACGTAGATGTAAACTCTGCCGTCTTTCTTTTGTTTCCCTCTAGTCAACTTTACCTTGAAGAAGGGAGATGTCCGAAACGTTGGATACTCAACTTCCAGCAGCAGTTTTACCGGGTGCCATATATTTGGTTTTCCACAGAGTATTGTTCTAGAGAATGTCTGTCAAAACATAAGTAAATTAAAAGTCTGTTTTAAAAGCAATCTGATTTTAAGATGACAGTAAAAGATCTCTACTGTTATGTACATTTAAAAGTATTCTGACAGTTTGCGGATTAAAATATTTTGGGGGATTGCATAGACAACATTTTACGTAGGATATGAACAGTTCCCATAAGCACTATTTTTTGAATTTCTTCCCTTTTTAGATTTCCTGGTAAGTAGCAACCAACCATTTACCAGTAAGAATATCTAAGGCAGCAGTTTTAGCACGGGTTTTCATACGCTTAGCTGTTTCTGTGCTTGTTTCCAGTCGATTATTCTGAGATTTGTTGTATTTGGAATTCACTTAGCTATTCCTTTTCCTGTTTTGTTACTGAGTATGATGTTTTCTCGTTTTCATGCCTTAAGACAAGTTTTAACAGTCATCAAATTTTTTCAGGTAGGTGTTTAGGCCAATTGTGAGAATTTTCATTGTTAATTCCAGTTGTAAAAGTCCACGGCCATCCTCTTTTTTTGGCAGGTAAAGTCGTCCTATATCTGCCTTACAGTGGTGCATTGTCAACAATTTTCGTATTTTTCTGTCAAAATTACAGATTTCAGTAATTGACCAGTTAATAATATTGAAACTGTGAGTCACGACCGGTATGGCTAAAGTATTGATCACTTCGATCCTGTTTCTTGCATTTAGCTCTATCTTGAGTATTGCCCTTACCCTGCGAAAACATTCTTTTCTGATCTTTTCCCTCATCATTGAATGTTTCATTCTATCACCTTCAAATATTGCCTAGGTATTTATAGCCCTGCGCTGGTTCTAAGTCCTTTATGACATTCTATTGGTCAAGATTAACGTTGGATGTTTCTATCATTTTTCCTCTAAGAAAGGTACCTTTTGCACATTTATCCATCCTGATGAACTGTTTAACAATTGCCAGTTGTCCCTGTAGTTCTTGGTCACTTGTTTCAAGGTGCTTTAAATCATCCATGTAAAAGATATGATTTATATTTTTATCGAACATTTTTTAGCCGTATTGTACATCGTCGAGCAATTTCGAAAGTGGTATTAAGGGTAGACAATAAGAAGAGTGGTGATAGAGAATCACCCTGGAAAATGTCACAGGAAATTCTTACATCAATATCGAAAGATTCATTGTCAGTGTTCAAAGTTTGTGGGGTTCTCCATCGTTTCACTTACAGATAAGAAGTTTCGCAGAGCAGAGTCAGTTGGGCACCGTCTGTGAGAAAAACAGAATCATGACGCAATTCACTCTGCCAGAAATTTGGAAACGACATGCTGTACTGCTTGGCATTCGCGCCGAAGCGCCAATACGAATATTTTAGAGTGTTTGGGTGTCAATCTGAGGACAATGCAATGTGAGGACATATACCGAGAGTGATAAAAATCAAACATCCAGTCAACATCATGGTGTTTGGAGTGATCACTAGTGATGGCGACGTTATGCCTCCATTCATCTTCCCACACACCATCACACTCAACACGGAGGCCTAAATTAAGTGCCTGGAGGAGGTAGTGCTACTCTGAGTCATGAGGGTGACTGCTGAAAGACCATATATCTGACAATAGAAATGTGCACCATGCCACTCAAGCAGGAGAACCCAATTATGGCTGTCAAACAATTTCTTCGATCACATCATCCCTAACATTTGGCTACCTAACTCCCCAGAATACAAACCCTTTGATTATTATGTGTGGAGTGCAGTTGAGCGAGAGACCAACAAAATTTCTTGTAACACCAAAGATGAACTGAAAGCACGGATTATGGCAGCATTGACCAACTTAAACAAGGAGACTGTCCAGAAGAGTTGCAGGAGATACTGAAGTCGTCTGGAGGCCGTGGTTGAAGCAAATGGTGATTTTATTGAATAAATTTACTCTACTTTTTCAAGATATTTATATAATTTTGCTAAATATATCTGTTAAAATGAGATGTTAGTGTTATTTTCATTTTTGGTTAATTTAGACGACAGTTTATTCACCGCACCCTGTATATATATA
>NC_068987.1:37313214-37319092 GCF_001194135.2 Octopus bimaculoides
TATATATATATATATATATATATATATCGTGGCACTCCGTCGTTTACGACGACGAGGGTTCCAGTTGATCCAATCAAGGGAACAGCCTGCTCGTGAAATTAGCGTGCAAGTGGCTGAGCACTCCACAGACACGTGTACACTTAACGTAGTTCTCGGGGAGATTCAACGTGACACAGAGCGTGACAAGGCTGGCCCTTTGAAATACAGGTATTGCAGAAACAGGAAGAAAGAGTGAGAGAAAGCTGTGGTGAAAGAATACAGCCGGATTCACCACCTCACGCCAGAGCTTCGTGGAGCTTTAGGTGTTTTCGCTCAATAAACACTCACAGCACCCGGTCTGGGAATCGAAACCGCGATCCTACGACCACGAGTCTGCTGCCCTAACCACTGGGCCATTGCGCTTCCACACGTGTGTGTGTGTATACACACACACACACACACACACACACACACACACACATGTATGTATGTATATATGTGTATGTAAGTATACACAGACACAGGCACACAGACACATATATATATAGTGTACAGAAAATATATGTAGTTATTTATTCATGTGTGTAAATATTACAATGAATGCAGTAATGTACGATGGTAGCTGGATATTTATGATGGTATGTAGGTATCTGAGTAGCTGGCTGTGAAGGTTGGAAACAACTAAGTGGGTAGGAATGCGTATCATTTATAAGAATGCATATATGTGTCTATGTATATATATATATATGTGTGTTTGTGTGTGTGTGTGTGTGTTTGTGTGTGTGTGTGTGTGTTTGTGCAAACATACATACGCACATGCACACACACATACGCACGCACACACAAACACACACACACACAGTCACACACACACAAACACACATGCAGACTCTTACAAACAAAGAAAAGATAAAGAGTCAGATAAAGCAACGTGGATGACATTACTCAAGCGGGCGTATTGACTGTTATTCAAAGGTAAAAATGTTGTCATACAAGGGGGACTGAGCTTCGATTTCAATCTCCATTTGTAGACATGCCTTCTGTTCTATCACTAAAGAATTTGGGTGGGAGTCACTCGTTTTCTCAGCCTTAAAGAATTCTTCTCGCCTCGTTCTGACTGTATGGTAAGGAGTCTGCTTTCCAACCACATAGTTCCGGGTACAGTCCTGCTGCATAGCACCTTGGGCAAGTGACTTCTGCTATAGGTCCGGGTTGATCAAAATGTTTACGTCAATAATTTGTCTTACCAAAGGCATGGAGGCTCCACTTCCCATTTTTTGTCTGTTAATATCAGATCTTTATAAAGATACCAGTAACTTATTTGATATGTGTCTGGGAGAAATTTTTGGATTATAGCTATTTTTTTATTGCTTAGTTAGGTGTAGATTACTGTCCATGAGCCTTTACCGGGATTTCGAAACGATTAGGAAGGATAGGTAACGTATCCGCAACAGCTGGATTGTTTGTAACAGAGGGAACTCTTCGAAGGGTACCTAATGACCAGATACTGGTGTCAAACTGGAAGTCATTATCTAGCAGCCAAGGAGGGCGGTGAGCTGGCAGAATCGTTAGTACTCCGGGCAAAATGCTTAACGGCATTTCGTCCGTTTTTACATTCTGAATTCAAATACCACCGAGGTCGACTTTGCTTTCATCGTTTTGGGCTCGATAAATTAAGTACCAGTGAAACACTGGGGTCGATGTAATCGACTAGTCCACTCGCCCAAGATTTCAGGCCTTGCGCCTTTAGTAGAAACGATTATCTAGCAACCAAGTGGGTCATGACGAAATTTGAATTCAGTACACAAAGAGCTGGAACAAATACTGTCAAGCATCTAGTCCGATGTTTCAGCCAGTCCACCACTTTAGATTAGTACTTTATTTGCCGACCTCTAAAGTGTGACATTGTGAGTGCAAACACATACTTAACAACTAATGTACAAATCTAGACAAGGTTTGCAATCGAAGAAACTATCGTATAATTTCATTACAAAATTAAATAATATACACTTGAGAATAGTGAGTATTTCCTTACGCAGTCAAAATATCATTTGAGTGTTGATTACTCTTATGGATGCACACATGCTTCGTAAAGAATGTCAATGTCTGCGCACAAGCAAATTTCCAAGTGCACCCACAGAAAAAAAAAATGAGAAGGAACATGGGCCAGAAAAATGTTAGAAAAAAAGACCCCGGCGGTATTAAATTCGGTGGGATATAAATGCATTAACGAATGTTTACATTACTAGAGCTGCTTTTAATTTACCTTCAAATGTGCTACGCCGCGGAACAACAGCGAATAGTTTTCACTCTATTTGTATATAAGTTATAGACCAGAGATTCGATTCGTTTCGGTTTGATCCGAATGGGTGATATTGATAATCCACATTAATAGTGAAATATCGGTATCTATCACTCTCCTCTGGTGTATGATATTCAGATGTTCTTTAACACTCAGTGTAGTGTGGGGACCTATCCTAGACGCTATCTCACAGCAAATTCGGGGTATAAACAAAACACATACACTGTATGAGCAATCGATAATGATTATTCACACACGCGCACATACACACATACACACACACACACACACACACACACACACACACACACACACACACACACACACACACACACACACACACACACACACACTCACACTTATATAGTCCGGGAACAGTCTAGACTGTTGATTAACAGCTCAGTCAAGATGGTATTTTCTTCATCTCTTACTCTTGTATTTGCACACATCTACAAAATGAACTTCCATTATGTAGCTGAGGAGTACATTTTCATTGCACATCTTATGTGGTGTTCTCACAACATAAATAAACGAAGTTTGTACGAAACGTACGTACTGCTATAACCTAATGCATTTTTGTTGCTTTCTTCAAATATATATATATATATATATATATATATATATATATATATATAGACATACATATAATAGGGATAACTACTAAGTGGACATCCATTATGCTAGAAGTAAATCACCAATGTTCTGACCACTAAAGATTGTTCTCAAGACGATTCAGCAAGCACCAGAACGTAAGCGAGCAAGGACAAATGAAAATATACAAAATATAAAGAATTAATCGTAGACCGGTTTCGCTATCGACAAAATTACTTACGTAATAGTCCGTAGCTCATCAGTACGATCGTTCTTTTCAATATAATATGTAGAACTATACAGGAGACGTCCGCATAAAATCAGACATGTATATAGTTCTACCAATTACATTGGGGTTATATTTCAAATGTCTTTGTTTTAGCGCGCCAAATACCGGAAATAATTCTACAGAAAATAATTCACTGCAGTGAATATTGACGGTTAGAGAACATATTTACTTAAAATTTAAATAATAAGAGTAACAAATTGAATATTAATTTGATTAATATCAATTTAAAACCAGTGGCCTAGCATATTGAAAAAATCTTAAGATTCAGAAAAATTATATTACATACATATAATAGGGCTAACCACTAAGTGGACATCCATTTTGCTAGAAGTAGATCACTTACAATCTGACCCATTCACTACAGTGAATTATCTTCTGCAGGATTATTTCCGGTATTTGGAGCGCTAAAATGAAGACATTTGAAATATAACCTCACTGTAATTGGTAGAACTATATACATGTCTGATTTTATGTGGACGTCTCGTGTATAGTCCTACATATTATATTGAAAAGAACGATTGTACTGATGAGCTACGGACTATTGCGTAAATAATTTTGTTGATAGCGAAACAGGTCTACGATTAATTCTTTATATTTTGCCTATTTTTATTTGTCTTGCTCGCTTACGTTCTTGTGCTTGCTGGATTGTCTTGAGAACAATCTTTAGTGGTCAGATCGTAGGTGATCTACTTCTAGCATAATGGATGTCCACTTGGTAGTTATCCCTCTTATATGTATATAATATAATTTTTCTGAATCTTCAGATTTTTTCAATATGCTAGGCCACTGGTTTTAAATTGATATTAATCGAATTAATATTCAATTTGTTATCCTTATTATTTAAATTTATATATAGGCGCAGGAGTGGCTGTGTGGTAAGTAGCTTGCTTACCAACCACATGGTTCCGGGTTCAGTCCCACTGCGTGGCATCTTGGGCAAGTGTCTTCTGCTATAGCCTCGGGCCGACCAAAGCCTTGTGAGTGGATTTGGTAGACGGAAACTGAAAGAAGCCTGTCGTATATATGTATATATGCGTGTGTGTGTATTTGTGTGCCTGTGTTTGTCCCCCCAACATCGCTTGACAACCGATGGTGGTGTGTTTACGTCCCCGCAAGCTAGTGGTTCGGCAAAATAGACCGCTAGAATATGTACTAGGCTTACAAAGAATAAGTCCTGGGGTCGATTTGCTCGACTAAAAGGTGGTGATCCAGCATGGCGGCAGTCAAATGACTGAAACAAGTAAAAGAGTATATATATATATATATATATATACCGTTTATATATTTGTTTTGCAAGGTTTTTGATGTGAAATCGTGTGTTGAAACAGATGTTGTACTTGGGGGTTGGTCATATTGCCAGTTCAGCCAATAATACTTAACGTTAATGTAATATAAAGTAATATAAAGCTGAAGCAAATTAACACCAAATATACAGTGCATGTGTTTTTATTGGCTAAACTGGCAATATGACCATCCCCAAATACAACAACATATATATATATATATATATATAGTGTGCCGAGTGAAATTTATGTTTTTGTGATTATGTGTATGCTGTAGTCTGCGATTTTTTCATGGACCGGACAAAGAGCCAACGTGAAATTTTCCGTTAAACTTGTGAAGTCTGCTACAGAGACATTGAGCATGCTTACGCAAGCGACGAGGCAATGAGTCATTCGCAATGTTTCGAGTGACACGGGCGCTTCAAAAGCGGAAGAACGTCCCTGGATGATGATGAATGATCTGGAAGACCAGCCACGAGCATCACACCCTGAAATGTGGAGAAAATTCATCAACTTGTGCATGAGGATCGTCGTAGGACAATCAACGATTTGCTGATATTATTGATCTGTCGTGTGCAATCCTAACGTATGAATTGAACACGTGGCGTGTCTTTGCCAAGTTTATCCCCCACCTGCTAACCACTGAGTAGAAAAACATCGCATCGAAGTCTGTTAAGCTCTCCGTCAGCGTTGATGACCCATTCTTCATGTCGAGAATCATCAAAGGTGACGAGTGTTGGATCTACAGGTACGATCCTGAGACGAAGCAGCAGTCGTTACAATGGAAAGGGCCTTCATCTTCACGACTGAAGAAGGCACAGCTGAGCCGCAGCTCGATCAAGAGCAAGCTGATCGTTGTTTTCGACATCTGCGGTATTGTGCATCAAAAATTCCTCCTCCAGCACCAGACCGTCAATCGAGAGTTCTACTGCGACGTTTTGAAGCGTTTCAAGGAGGACATTCGGCGATTGTAACCGGATCTGTGGAGTGCGAAGAACTGGATTCTTCACGACGACAATGTACCCTGTGACCGAACTCTCATCACTCGTAAGTTTCTCGTCAAAAAACAACATGGTCTCACTTCCGCACTCGTCCTATTCGCCAGATTTAACTCCCGCGGGCTTCCATCTCTTCCTCAAGAGGAAAATGCAGTTCAAAGGTCGCCGTTGTAACATCGTTGTCGAGCTCTACAGCGAATCGCAGAAGGTCCTCGACCCGCCTACGGCAAACGACTTCAAGGCCGGAAGAGAAAAAATAGGTAATGGGTGTGTATGCATATTTCAGGAGTTATTCTTCCATCTTTTGCATTACACTCAATCCATTAACTAGCCCCGAACATAATGCTTAAATACAAACTAAGTTTAACCCTGTAACACTATTAGCGTTCTGATAGTGTGTGTATGTATATATATATATATATATATATATATATAT
>NC_068987.1:37319265-37320888 GCF_001194135.2 Octopus bimaculoides
CACCATGAGAGATCGTTAACCACTACACACATCTTTTTTCTCTCCTTGTTTCTCTTCTTGTTTCTTTCTGTGTTCCTTTCTGTGGAAGAGCGTAGGCTCGAAACGTTAAAGACTTTTTCAATTCCCGAGCGTTATACTAATAGATCTGTTTGTTTTCAACACCACCTGTCTTCTTCTGTAGTGATTTGAATGAAGTCGATAATATAAATATTGGAAGGCATTTCCTCCGACGCCCAAATATTTCTTCTAATTTACTTACAGCATAAAATTTACCATGATATGAAAAAAAGAGTTTAGCTGCTTCCATTAATGTGCTTATATAGAATAACGCTTCTTTCTTGATCAGGACTTACTTAGGGCTATACAACTACAACAACAACAATTAACTACAGCAACAACAGCAGCAACAACATTTAGTTGTATGTAAGTTGGACTATTGCGAAATTGCTATTTTGAATATTATATTTCACATGCCGAAGTCGATTATAAGGAACAGGATTTGTATTTATGATTTATTATATGGGATGGGATTTTTATTTGAAGTTCATTATATGGAACAGAGCTTGTGCTTGGGGTTCGTTATATGGGACAGGGTTTGTATTTGTGGCTTATTATATGTAACAGGGTTTGTGTTTGAATGTGGAGTAGTTGACATTTGTCATATCGAAATAACTATCGTTTAAATATTAAAATGTAACATTCAAGCAAGAACAGGAACTGTAAGGAGTGAACGTGGCGGAATGTCGCAGTCCAAGTTCTCGACATCAGGGTTATAGTTATATAGGTCCCAGGAGACCAATAGCTCCAACCCTAATGGTACTGATCTAATAGTAGCGGGTCTCTATCCGTTTCGATTATGAGTGTGAAATTGTTCGATCAGTTGAATTACCTGTTCATTGAATTAGCGTATATATGACCGAATATTCCACAGAAACGGCTACCCTTTACGTAAATTCTAAAACAGATTCAGCGTGACATAAGAAGAACCTTTGAATTACAAGTATAATTCATTTGAAGGGATTCCATACTATTTTCGTTTGCCCGGCTTCACCTACAAAGCTTTGGTGACTCGAAGCTATCGTAAAAGGCACACCCAAGATGACACACAAAGGCATCAAACCTGGTACCTCGCAACTGTTGACAAAGATTAATCATTCAACTATACTAACATTGTGATTTAGTTTCACTGGCTACTCTATTAATCAGCTAACTGAGGAATCTACCATTCTAACTAACTGTAAGATTCTATATACAAGAGTTATTAAAATTAAGTAAAGACATTATACATGTGAGTTGTCTCTTTAAGTTTCAAGCTGAAATTCTGTCAGGTTCAACTTCTTTTTTCAACATGCTGATATCTATTTAAATATATATATATGTCATAATATATTCGTATTCTCTTTAACTGCTGTCTTTTTAGATTATCTGTGACTGATGAAGAGTGACTCGTGGAAAAGAACGGAGTTGAGGGAGTAAGCGGCGAGCTTTTATAGTATTATATTTTCTTTCGACCGTCGCAGTTGAGTTAAAATTCCATGTTGGTCGACTTTCTCTTTCACTAATGATCGAATATTTAAGAGTAAAATACACTGAACTGTTTTATTTCTATACATATTTTCCCTT
>NC_068987.1:37321019-37323519 GCF_001194135.2 Octopus bimaculoides
ACCACCACCACCACCAACAACAACAACAACAACAACAACAACAACAGCAACAACAAAAGCATCAATATATCGACAGTGTGCTTGGAAATACATGACCAATAATAAGTGAAGAGTAAGGGAGGATTGTTCCAGATCTGATCTACTTCTGCCTGTAAGTGGCCCTGAACTTGAGGACAGAGCTATAGTGTGCCGAGAGATGTAAATCTGTCGGACTGACTACCTACTTTGACCCGACAATGAAAAGAATAAAAGGCAATTAACTAAAAACAATAACAACAACGACATGAACAACAATATATTCTACAACTAAATTAATGAAAATTACATCACTGTTAACCTCAACTACGGAAACTTGAACCACAAAAACAGCGATAACAACAATAGTAGTAATAAATACATGAAAATTCCACAAAATACCTGTCGCCTTGCAACATCAATCTGTCAGAAATAGCAACCAAATATTTCTCAGATCACACACTCTGTCGTATAAAAGGATGCATACAACAATAATTCTAGATATACTATATTTGGAAGACACACGAGAGGACTATTAGTGGAATGTTATTGATCATATAGGTCTGTTGGATCAAGACTTAGCAACAGTTGCTCGGATATCATCAAGAAATTCCTCCTCCTCTCCTCCTTCCCCCTCTCCTTCCTCTTCATCCTCCTCCTCTTCCTTCTCCTCCTTCTCCTCCTTCTCCTCCTTCTCCTCCTTCTCCTCCTCCCCTCTCCCTCCTTTTCGTCGTCATCGTTGTCGTCGGAATCACCTTCGTCGTCGTCGTCGTCATCATTTTCAGCAAAGTTTCAGCAATATCCACAACAGCAGCAACTGCAAAGCTCTTTTCCATGCACTGACAATAAATACTACTACTACTACTACTACTACTACTACTACTACTACTACTACTACTACTACTACTACTACTACTAATAATAATAATAATAATAATAATGATAACAACAGCAACAACAACAACAACAACAACAATAAGAAGTAGAAGAGAAGAAAAAAAGAGAAAAAAGGAAGAGGATAATGATAGTGATGATGATGATGATGATGATGATGATGATGATGATACAGTACTCAGAGAAGTAAATGTTAAAGCTATTTTCCGTCTCGTTTGCCGACAAATACTAGTTCACACTTTGCGCTCCTCCAAGCCAAACAGATGGATTATTCGTTACAAATCAGCCAATAATAAAATTCCTATTCCTAAACACGCGGAGTATTCTTGGTATCTTAATTGCACAGACTGACTTAATTTCCTGGTATTACAAGAGTGTGAACTGAAGATAGCCAAACTGATACGGTCTTGAATTACCGATCAAACAGCTAACGGTTCGGATCGTGGCAGAACTCACCAATGCTTTTCTCCCGAACAGAAATGAAAATTAAATTAAGGTGTATGTTAGTGCTTGTGTGTGTGTGGAGAGAGAGAGACACAGAGAGAGAGAGACAGAGAGACAGAGAGAGAGGGAGAGAGACAGACAGAGACGGAGAAAGTGTGTGTGTGTACGAGAGGATGCTGAAAACTTCCTGGTTTTATGGGTGTTCTTTTACAGGGCCGAGAAAAACAGAAGGGCTGTTGCAATAAGTGTATGAATGTTAGAGGAGAATATGTTGAATAAAATCATAATTAACAGAGCTTTTTACCTAAAGCCAGGAACTTTTCAGCACCTCTTCGTATAAAGACTAGCACATTCTAGAAGGATAAGACTATTTTGGCAGGAGGAGGACAAATGGATTGGTACAGAGAATAGAAAATAACGAAAACACTGTAAATTTGGTGACCAGTGCATTTACTACCACCCGCCTTATTAAGGGTGAACCCGAGGCGATGGCTCAGAGTGCGTAGGCTCTGGGAGTGTAATCCCTATATACCTTTTATACGGTGACTGTAAACAAAATCCTTCTTCTAAGGCTCTGAGTAGGTCAAGGATTATAGGACTACCATTAGATTACTGTATATTTCCAGGAAATTATGATACACATGATTCGAAGTATTTAATATTTAACATAAAAAACCCAGGCCCTATGTAAGGATTTAAAGATGAACAACGTTGTACACGTACTGCGGTTACTGTTCTTAACTACGAGAACGAGTTGCACTCCTCATGGTGAAATAACGATAAAATCTATAATTTCGCAAGATGTGTCGCTCCCTAGAGTAATAAAGAACTTTATAATTCAATTATGCAGAGTTAGTTACGTTGGTCACTCGTACGGTTTATGACAAATTGCTGCTCACACGACTGTTTCCATAATATTCTACTCACTTGGCCATCAGCATGTGTCGGATGTAGCCTTACTTCTGTCGTTCTTCACGTTCTTCTTGTTTTCTGTACTTACGTTCAAGTTGTAAGTCCCAAACTAATTTTCTTCTCTGCGTTACTCCATATCTTGCTGACCGTTTTCGTTCCAGTTGAAAGGCCTACTGTATTCCTTGTTTTGTCTTGTAATTTTCCTGTTATCATCTTATTCTGTAAATTTCATGTA
>NC_068987.1:37328519-37331277 GCF_001194135.2 Octopus bimaculoides
ATATGTTTTGCTGAACCTTTTAACTATTTCTTATGAAAATTTTTATTTTGAATGCGCCCTTAACATTTTAATTGTGAGCTCACATGGGTCAGGGTCACTTTTTATCAAGCATAGTCAAAGAACTGTAGAAAGAACTTCATGATATGTACGCTCTTTATAGAACTTTGCCACCACATTTGCTTCCTTTTATAACTGTTGATAAGTCTGAAAATATTTTCCCAGGTGACAACTGGCTTGAATATATGCTTTGTATTTCAGAAATATGGCCAACTGTGAGAAAAGAAAATGCTAAAACAGCCCCGATGTCTTCTGTCATATTTGTGGATGTTACACTTTACCTAGGAAGCAAAACAACGTTACTTATTTTGGCATAAAACAGGATGATCAACACGAAGCCTGTGCTCTCCATTTAGTGTATAAAAAGTGTTGAAACACTGAAACAGTAACTGCTTTAAATACTTAAGCAGAAAGTTTCCAGCTTTGTCTTGTCAGAAAATTAAGTTTGGTGTGTTTGACGGGCCCTGTTAACCAGTTGTCAAGCATTGGGTTGCAACATGAGTGTAAAAGTGCATTTTCTGCACAGTCATCTGGACTACTTCCATGAAAATCATAGTGCATAAGTGGAGAGCAAGGAGAAAAATATTCCACCAAGACATCGAGACCATGGATACTAGGTATCAAGGCAGGTGGAACACAAACATGACGGCTGACTACTACTGGTCTCCGCAGAGTGATTGTTGCAATGCAAGTTATTCACGCAAAGCAGCAAATAGAAAGTTCACTCCTTGAATAGCTGAAACTCTACTTTGACAGAAATATCTATCCTAAGATATACTATTTGGCTTGTGCTATTTTTTTAAATTTCAGTATAGCATTTAATAGCAAATTTGACATTTTTTTCGTAAAAAAATTAATTTCTCTAAAAATTTGACGTGGTAGAAAATTTCTGAGGGCATTTCTGAACTCAGTGTCATCAAATTAGGTAGGACTAATTGCAAAAAGCAAGACAACTAAGCAATTTTTTTCGAAAATGGTCCCCAGTGTTATCAACAAAATAAAAGCATCTGACCAGCCCTATTACTTACGGACAAAAGAAAAAAAAAATACAGTTGTGCTTATTCAGAGAAACTGTAGAAAAACGAAAAAAAAAAAAAGAAAAGAACTTGACGTGATGGAAGAAAACTGACTGTAGTTTTGAAATCAGTATGTCAATTTTAGTCTAAATGAAATGAAAAAACAAACTCAACAGAAATAATATTCAAAATTGTTCCCCTGTGTAATATTTGCTAAAATAGGTTCAAAGTAACTCCTTTTAGAGTCGGGTATAACCGAACAGATATTCGCAAAACATCACTGGTGCTTAGTAATGTATTATCTTTGGAATTTAAAATTGATTTTGACGGGGTTTGAACTCAGAACGATACTAATTATTGGCTTCAAATTTTGACACAAGGTCAGCAATTGTCAGAGAGGGATAAGTCGATTACATCGACCGTAGTATGCTACTGGTATTTATTTTATGGACTCCCAAAGATTAAAAGGCAAAGCCGATCTCTGCGGAATTTGAACTCAGAACGTAAAGACGGACGAAATGTCATAAAGAATTTTGTCCAGTGTGCTAACGATTCGGCTAGTTCTCCACCCTGACGACACTAAATACCACATGGTATTGTGTCCACCGATCTAATTATTCTACCAGTGTCCTACCACCACCGCTGCCGCAACCGCACAGCCACAATCACCACCACCACTACCACCACCACCACCACCACCACCAGAATGATGATGATGATGGTTTCTAATTTTGGCACATATTTACTAATTTGTAAATGAGTGTACATATTTTAACACCACCATGACCACCACAACTAACTACTACCACAACAACAACAACAACAACAACAACAACAACTACTACTACTACTACTACTACTGTTACATAAATGACAAAGGCCACGTTGCTTAAAAAGAAATACAGCAGGAGCGAAGGTAATAAGACTACTTACATACCACATCACTGAGCCATCTTATATTACCACCACCACCATCACCACCCCACTGCCATAACAACCTACACCACCACCACCACCACCACCTCCAGCATGAGCACCACCACCAATACCATAACCATTCATATTACCACCACCAGCCATCACCATCACCACAAAAATGTACTACCACTACCGCAAACCACCAACCCCCAACACACTCATCACACAAAACCATCACCACAAACGCCATCATCATCATCATCATCATCATCATCATCATCATCATCATCATCATCATCATCATCATCACCATCATCATCATCACCATCATCATCATTATAGTCATCATCGTCATAAGTACAACTACCTATACAAACTAACACCAGTCCCTGGTAAGCCTCCTCTCCCATCACACAGCAAGCACAACACCTCTCAGCACGTCAACTCACCGTACACTTACCTGAGATCCCAGCACAAAGCTGTATCTTAATTTGATACATTGGCACAGCATCAAAGTAAGACCTTCCGAAATATTTACAAGATTCAGTGGAGGTGAGTGGAGCAGAGAATGGCAGGTGGAAGGGATGGAAATAATTCTTCACATTCTTTGGACCTCTCTCAAGACAAGGCATGTCTATAATGAACAGAAATATGTGTTTGTATGTGTGAGCGGCCATGACGATGGGGGTATGTATATTCAAAATTTTTACGTTTTCGTATATGTACTACGTATATATATATGTGAATGTATATATATATATATATAT
>NC_068987.1:37331854-37333871 GCF_001194135.2 Octopus bimaculoides
TATATGTGTGTGTGTGTGTGTGTGTGTGCGTGTGTGTGTTTATGTGTTGTATGCATCTATGTTTATGTGTGTGTGTGCATCCATGTTTGTGTATCTATGTTTGTGTGCCTGTATTTGTCCTCCACCATCACTTGATAACCGACATTGGTGTGTTTACGTACCTGTCACATAGCAGTTCGGCCAAAGAGACCGATAGAATAAGTACTAGGCTTACAAAGAATAATTAACAGCTATATTTAAGAGATGAGGAATTATGTACACTATTTGCATTATTTAGATTATTTAAATTTGACGGATATTTGTCTTCTTGTTTGTTGTTAACACAACGCTTCGGCTGCTATACCCTCCAGACTTTAGCAGGTGTCTTGGGGGAAATTTCGAACCTGGCTTCTCATTCCTAAGGTATTTTTCCCCGGGTCTTCTTTCCCTGCCGATCCGTCCAAGCCCGTTCCCCTGGCTGTGGCTTCGCTAGACAGTCACTGCCTCGAATCGAACTTAGAATCTTGGGGTTAGTAGCCCACGCTGTTAACCACTTTGCCCATATATATGTTAGGTCGTCAAGTAGGAAATTTGTAGAGAAGGAAAAAATTTGCTAATGTTTTATAAATACAAAGAATAGTTTTATTCCTCAAAGTATGCACCCATATTGTCTATACACTTTTGCCATTTCAGCTGTAGCTTGTCCAGCCTGGAACTGTAAAAGCTTGCCAATCTAGAGTCAATAAAATATTGGAAGGCCTGCTTTATAGCATCATCGGAATTAAATTCTTTTGCTATCAAAAAGTTTTCCAAATTCTGGAAGAAGTGGTTGTCAGTGGGGGCAAGATCAGGTGAGTATGGTGGATGATGGAGAACTTCCAACTCCAATTCCTGCTGTGTCGCCAGTGTCATTTTTGCGATGTGTGGTCTGGCGTTGTCTTGCAATAAATTAGAAATTAGGAGTGGATCTGTTGACTAATCTAGGCTGTTTTCTTTTTGTAAGTTTCTGGATCATTCGGTCCAGTTCGTTGCAGTATACTTTGGCCGTGATTGATGAGCCAGCTTTAATGAAATCATAATGGATCACACCTGCACCAGACCACCAAATACACACCATCTGCTCCTGTTGATGAATTTCGCTTTTTGGACTGTATTTTGGTAGCTCGTCTTTGTCCAACAATTGTGCTGAACGTTTACGGTTGTTGTATTGGATCCATTTCTCATCGCTTGTTACAATTCGATTAAAAAATTATTCATTTTTGTAACGAGAAAGTAGCATAATGCAGGCTTCCAAACATTGCTGTTTCTGATTTTCATTGGAACCCACCTATCCAACTTTTTCACTTTACCAATTTGAACTAGGTGACTCAATATTGTTTCCTTGCTAACACCAAACAACAACGATAATTCACAGGCACTTTGATATGGATCTGACTCGACGGTGGTTTTCATTTCGCCATTATCAACTTTCGTTTCTGGTCGACCGCGTTGCTCATTTGTGAGGTCAAAGTTACCAGAAAGAAATTTTGAAAAACAATTTGATACTGTCTGCTGTGTAATAACATTAAAATGAAATACTCCATTAATATTATGATTTGTCTGTGATGCTGTATTTCCAAGAAAGAACTCATATTTCAGAACTGTACGAATTTCCGACTTATCCATCTCTACACAAACATAGCAAAAAACGATTTATAGGTTCTTTATAAAGCGCAAAATGAGTTAGAATAAGAAATAGATGTGTCAGCTTTCTACCAAAAAATAAAGATTGTCAAAATATAATAATGTTTCAGTCATTTGACTGCGGTCATGCAGGAGCACCGCCTTTAGTCAAACAAATCGACCCCAGGACTTATTCTTTGTAAGCCTAGTACTTATTCTATCGTTCTTTTTTGCCGAACCGCTAGTTTACTGGGATGTAAACACACCAACACCGGTTTTCAAGCTATGGTGGGGTGACAAACACAGACACACAAACATATACACATATATCTGTATGTATATGCATATATATAATATATATATATACATATGCATA
>NC_068987.1:37334508-37335598 GCF_001194135.2 Octopus bimaculoides
ATATACTTACACATATGCATTTTGGGATATATGTTTGTATTTATGTATGTATATGTATATGTATGTGTATATCCTTTATCTTTCACTTGTTTCAGTGATTAGACTGCGGCCATATACTTATTTTTGTTAAGCTTGGTACGTATCTTCTTTTTTGACGAGCCGTTAACTTTCGTCAACGGCGACGCACCGGTATCAGTTGTCAATCGGTGCAAGTGTCAAACACAGGCACAAAGACACACACACACATAGGTATGTACATATGTATACGACGGTCTTCTTCAGCTTTCCTCTACTAAGTTCACTTACAAGGTTTTGCCCGCCTCCTGTCTATAGTAAGATATTTGTCCAAATTATCACGCAGGGAGTCTGAATTTGGAACTCTGTGGTTGGGAAGCAAAGTTCTTACCACAAGGCCATTCTGCATATTTATATATGTTGCAAAGCGGTCTTTTGCCATTGTTGTATCTGTCGTTAGACGACGGTTGTGGTTATGACAGATATTGTTATATTCCGAAGTCGTCGATAGAATGTTTCTATTTCGCGCTGTACGACTGGGGGTCGTACAGTATTATTATCCTTAAAAGTTTGGATCGATATAACGTCCACGCAGTATCACAATATAATTATGATATCAGCACAGACACAACTATCAACACAGTCTACACACACTCTCGACCTTCTGACCTTCTCCCTGTCGACCGGCTACTGGTCTATTTATAATGGTTGTCTACTACCACTTTTTACCGGGAGGAGTGTACAGTTTCACTTTACAACATCTCCCCTTTTAATTTTTTTTTTTATTAACAATCAATTTATTTTATTCACCTTCCGTATTTATTCTTCTTAGGATCTACTTTTAGGAATTCAATGTTCTTCCTTTTCTTTGTACGTGTGGTTTCGACTTATAACAGTGTTGGAACCTGAAAAGTGACAGAGAGCCAGTTTTTCAAGCTGAGAGGATGTAAACTCTGTCTTTCTTTTTCTCTACCCACGACGAAAGATTGCATCCGAAACGTTGGATATTCCATTCCTCACGGCAAGTTCACTGTACTCCTTTCACTTTTTTCGATATGTATATATATATATATAT
>NC_068987.1:37337133-37345688 GCF_001194135.2 Octopus bimaculoides
GGTGAAAAGCGCTTTATTTAATATGTGACATTAATAAAAATCTGTAAATGTACAAACATCCAGATTTCTGAGTACCTTAATTTTTTTCTATATATATATATATATATATATATGTATGTGTGTGTGTGTGTCTTTGTGTCTGCGTTTATCCCCCACCATCGCTTGGCAACAGATATTGGTGTGTTCACGTTCCCGTAACTTAGCGGTTCGGCAAAAAGACCGATAGAATAAGTACTAGGCTTACAAAGAATAAGTCCTGGGGTCGATTTGTTCGACTAAAGGTGGTGTTCCAACATGGCCGCAGTCAAATGAATGAAAGAAGTAAAAGAATAAAAGAATATATATTACACACGTACACATATTGTACTGTTCTATGATGCTAAAATCAACAGAAACGTACTCCATCTAGTGAGAGATAAATATTCTTTCAGAAACACTCTTTATGTTTTTATGTACTACTATTAGTTTCATGTCATGCAGGCATGTCAGACAACATTTTAAACACGTCTGGTGCTCTAGCGCAATCTTGAGGCACTGCCCACATGGCATGGCATTTCCTTGCTCATCACTTGTTGCACTCTGATTTTCAGGGAAGTGGTCCAGATGACTGGGCAGGAAATGCACTTTTACATTCATTTTGCAGTCCAGGACCCCAAAATTGCTATTTTTACTTTGTTATGCACGTGGGCAGCGTTTGAGACTGCGCTATGTTACCAGACGTGTTAAAAAAATACTGTCTGACAAGCTTTCATCACATGACACTTATAGTAACACATAAAATATGTGTTGCGTTTATTAAATAATAAATTATATCTACGTACATACATACATACATACATACATACATACAGACAGACAGACATACAGACAGACAGACAGACAGGCAGAGTGCGGTGAATAAACTAACGTCTAAATTACGCAAAAATGTAAATAACAACGACATCTCATTTTAACAGATATATTTACTAAAATTACATAAACATATATTGAAATACTAAAGAGTAAATCTATTCAATAAAATCACCATTGGCTTCAACAACGAGATCAAGACGACTTCGGAATCTCCTGCAATACTTCTAGGCGGCTTCCTTGTTTAAGTTGGCCAATCCTGCCATAATACTTGCCTTCAGTTCATCATTGGTTTTACAAGGAGTTTTGTTGGTCTCTCTCTCAACTGTGTCCCACGCATAATAATCAAAGGGGGTTGTAGTCTGGGGAGTTAGGTGACCAGGTGTTAGAGGTGATGTGGTTGCAGAAATTGTTTGACAGCCATGACTGGGTTCTCCTGCTTGTGTGGCAAGGTGCAGAATCTTGTTGCCAGACATAGGGTCTTCCAGCAGCCACCCTCATGACCCAGAGCAGCACTACCTCCTCCAGGCACTTAATGTAGGCCTCCGTGTTGAGTGTGAGGCCGTGTGGGAAGATGAATGGAGGCATAACGTCGCCATCACTAGTGATCACTCCAAACATCATGATGTTGACTGGATGCTTGATTTTTATAACTCTCGGTACATACACTCTCCTCAGATTGACACCCAAACACTGTGAAATGTTCGTACTGGAGCTTCCGGTGCGAATGCCAAGCAGTACAACATGTCGGTTAGTAATTTCTGGCCGAGTGATGCTGTCTTTCTCACAGACGGTGCCCAACTGACACAACAATAATATGTAGTCGACAAAATCAAAAACAATGTGCATGCGCGAAATATAAAATATAAAATGGTGACAATTTACCCATCGCCCACTGCATACACATACCCACACACATTCACACATGTGTATGTATGTATGTATCTATGTATGTATGTATAATTCGAAAACGATTGAAACGGGTCGCGCATTTTGATTAAAATGTAAATATTTTGTTTCTTTATTCCATGAGAAAGTTCTCGAAGCATTCTTGCGTTTTGATAAAGAGGAATTATTGATGCAGTAAGAGAAAGGAAAATAAATTAAAACAAGAGCACTCAGAGAACGTAAACCTCCGCCAAGGCAACACCAACGTCATCTCAACGATTAACCAGCAATGATTTTTAAAATGAGAATATCTGAAATAAACTCGATTGCTCTCACAAACGAGAATATTAAAAATTAATCCAGCTCGCTCTGAAAAATTAAGTAAAAATCATCACGGTTCCAGAATTTTGTCGATGAAAGTTATCACTAAGCATAAAACAAACAAAATAATTATTCTCTAAAATGAATTTTAGTCTTTCTATTATTATTTTCTTTTTTTGTTACGCAATGAGGAAGTTCACCTTTATTGTTATCCGACCAGAATTTGATGATCCCATTTTCAAACTCGTGTGGTAGGTTTGAATAAAGATTCTCTACTTTGAAAGATACTGTCATGTCCTTTTTTCCACTGATAGTTTTCGGAAGATGACTTATCATATCTAAGTCTGTTATGTACTTGAAGAATGGCTTGAGTAACACATCTAAAATTTACTAGGTGATTTTCACACACTGGACCAGCTGTCATTGGTCTGAATTTCAGGCCATTTGGTGAGAAGACATTAATACATATCAATTAAGTGGTGAGCTGGCAGAAACGTTAGCACGCCGGGAGAAATGCTTAGCGGTATTTCGTCTGTCTTTACGTTCTGAGTTCAAATTCAGCCGAGGTCGATTTTGCCTTTCATCCGTTCGGGGTCGATAAATTAAGTACCATTTGTGTACTGGTGTCGATCTAATCGACTGGACCCCTCCCCCAAAATTTCGGGCCTTGTGCCTAGAATAGAAGAGATTAATACATATCAGTGGTCTCTTTGTGTGCTTCATTTTTTTTTCTCTCATTTTATGAAACTAGATTTATGTCAGATGTTGGTAATATTTTCATATTCTTTGTTGGTGATCCCTTTTCGGCATCAATATATTAATATTCTAAGGTTTCAAAAGTTTTCTGTTGATTGTAGTATGTATCATTTTGTAATAAGAATACACAAAATTTTTGTAGTATTCTGTATTCATCGATATTACTGAATTTCATTTATCGGCCTCTTTAATTGTTATTTCTTTATTATTTTTATAATTTATGTCATCCCATTCATTCTTGTTGAAGCTTAAGTTGGGTTTTTATTCGTGTGCATATTAATATGGATAATTTAAAATATATTCACAGAAATAGTACAATGTTCTGATCTACTGGTGGGGTGCAGTTGCTGTTGATTCTTACTTTCATTCGTCTTCGTTGTTCTTGTATAGCTCTTCTGCGAGTCTTAATTTTCTATAGAATTCAGAAATGTTGTCTTCCATTTCAGTGTAATTGTGTCTTCGAGGGTTGGTGTAAATTTGATTTTTCCTGATAACTCTAATTTTTATTATTATACATGGCGTCTCTTGTTTGTTTGGTACCGAGTAACTTTGCATGTGTTAACAAAAATGTAAATATTTTCTTTGTTTTGTCCATGATGAAAGCGTTTTCTCTTTTTGTTTTTTAATGTACACACATACATGTATACACCTATATACACATTCACATCTATTTATATATTTCATTTTACGAGATACTTTGTTCACTGTAGAACACCGTATCTTCGTTTCCTTCTTTATTCTCTTGATGGTATTGTCACAAAGTTAGATACTAAGCCATATACCAATACAACAAATACAGCGTACTAAATGTGCCGGACACTGTATTAGAAATATGCAAACCATAAGGTTTGTCATATAAATCAAATGCTTACAAAGTAACAAAAACTTCGTAACATGTTCACAAAACCATATCAATAATAATATATTACAACACTAAAATTTAAAAATTTGTTATCAGTTACAAACTGCAAGCATGTAAACCGGCGAACAAGCTACTAATGCGAATTTGGTTAATAAATTTGATTGCGAACGGTAAAGTTTTTAAACTTAATGACTCCAAAACCATACAAATATAGCAATTTACTTCGACTCACCATGCATTTACAAATAAGAGCATTGCTAATGTTCTAACTACACCATACAACACTAAACAATACTATATAGAAAAATATTAGCACATCCATACAGAATTAATCACAAAAATAGACGATTAATGATGTAAACAACAGCCATAGCACAGTATAATGCAGGTTATGTATAGAATG
The DNA here is from genome assembly GCF_001194135.2 of Octopus bimaculoides. Classification (NCBI taxonomy): domain Eukaryota; kingdom Metazoa; phylum Mollusca; class Cephalopoda; order Octopoda; family Octopodidae; genus Octopus; species Octopus bimaculoides. The sequence continues at coordinate 37,341,213 of NC_068987.1, forward strand.
AAAAAATAACAATCTGACTGCATTTATATATCTCACAATAAGAAATTAAATCGATAGTAAGACAGCAATAGAAACCTACATCACCTTATATTGATGAAATTATGAAGGTCTAAATACATTGATGGTGAATTTAGAAACTTTATTGCTCTAAACAAACTGTAAAGAAATGAAAGGAAATTCTGAATAAACAAGAAGTTGATAAGGACACCAAAACGAAAACAAATTTACATATTTACCTGCTTGTGGCTTGTAACTAATAACTAGGTTTGCAAATTTACTGATTTTTAGTGTATTATTAGTGTTAACTAATGTTTTTGTGTTTACAATTTATGTTCTCTTTTATGAGGCGTTTCATCATATGTTCGTGTATTCTATAGTTAGTATGTATTTGAATAATGTAATATAACTAATCTACGAAGAAAAAAATCTATCTACCCACATAGAAAGATAAATTCTTTAACTTCTAGCAACACATATTCATCCCAAAGCAAATAACACTCCTCAAACTTGCTATTAACTTTCATGCATAGCCAATATATACGATAACAGAAAAAAAAAAGTTGAAAACAAACTGCTCTTCATAGCCCCAGGACATTTCGGCGATAAAATTACCGTAAAAGTAAAAAGTAATCGTGAAGACTTACTTCTTGCTGAATGTAATATCAATAGATACACTCACGACGATAAACAAACGCTCAACGCGAAGTTTAAGCAATCTTTTCATGATTAAAAAGATAACATAATAAGAAAGAGTGACAGAAATAATGCATTTTCAATAGTGGACAAAAGGAATATATTGTAAAAGTTAACTCTTTACTCAACGAGAAAAAACATTTATAAGGATTCTCACAGATATTATCTAAAAGTTAAATTGAATAAGATAATTATAGCAATAAATACGCAAATAGAAGCCTCGAATTTCCCTTTGTTGAAGAAGAATTTATTCCAGCACATATCAATTTGAAGAGAAATTATAAATTCACAAGGCTTTGGTCGGCTCGAGGCTATAGTAGAAGACACTTACCCTAGGTGCCACGCGATGAGACTGAACCCGGAACTAAAATTCACCCCAAAAAATCCATTAAAAAAATATGAGCTAATGGAAAGGTGATGGTTTAGCTATATCACAAACACCTATAGATACACATAAGATGCGCTCAGAAAACTTTTGTCTAAAACGTTTCATAATCTTACGATTTCAGATAACAGGAATACATCTAGGCAAGGACAGAGCATGTAACTTATCCTACAGTTCGGTTAATTGCCTTGAAAATAATCTTCCATTGAAACTTGCAACACCTGTGTACACAAGCTTATCAAAAGGGCAGAGAGGATGAAGGCCAAAATACATTTTGACAAAGCTATCCCCATCAAATAGACAGAAAGTAGTGCAAATGACTTCTTTTGATTTGATATTTTTAGTGACGAATATAGCTGATATCGTGAATACTCAACCGTCTATCTATCTATCTATCTATCTATCTATCTATCTATCTATCTATCTATCTATCTATCTATCTATCTACCTATCTATCTAAACATACATACACACATATATATATACAAATACATATGTGTGTGTGTGCATGTATGTGTGTGTATGTGTGTTTGTGTGTGTGTGTGTGTGTGTGTGTGTGTGTGTGTGCGTGCGTGCGCGCGCGCGTGTGCGTGTAAAACAAATCAGTATATGTTATATGTATGTGCGATATAAACAGTGGACATGAACGAACCACTAAGTCGGACACCAAGGCAGCAAAAATTACTCACACACACAAAAAGGAAAAGCACCTCAAAGCGGAAATGAAATATAACAGCGTGGAAATGGGATGGGGGAAAATGTCCCAGTTACTCGATGACATTAAACTACGGTGGGTATCATAAAGACAGGATTCAAGCATAAGAGAGCATTGTAAGGGGCTTGAGAATACGGAGTAAGATCTACATTTTGATTAATAAACAAACGAGAATCAACAATTTCAGCCAAAACCTTGAAGAGAAAACAACATAGTAGGATAGCTAAAACTAATAGACTAGCTCATTGTAGAAGAGGTTTTAAAGGACATTGTAAAAATAGGCAGTTAGTTGTGGTGACTGTAGTTCAGTCACACGAGGAGCTTATCTTAATAGAAAACTTGGAGTAGCTACAGAGCGTAGATGTGTGGAGGCTTTAAAACCCATTATTTTACCACCCAAGCTCTACGATACACTTTACAATTAGATCCATTTCTATTACCCTTAACACATTCAAAATTTCTCTACTCATTCCCCAAACATTATATTTCAGATTTTATTTGATATATTTTAATATATTTCTCCCCTATTTTGTATCTGTTGTCACTTACTTTTATCGATGTAGCTGATGTTGCCTCTATTTATAATAGTTCACATTGCCGCAAATGCGGAAATATTTTCACAACTCTAGATCTGGGACGTAGCTGTAGAAATTTTCTTTTCTGGACTCTTAGAGGATCCATGTATAATATACATGCGTGAGTGCGCGCATGTACGTGCGTGTGTGAATGTATTTATATCTATCTCCTTCACTCTACATGTGTGTGTGTGTGTGTATGTGTGTGTGTGTGTGTGTGTGTGTGTGTGTGTGTGTGTGTGTGTGTGTGTGTGTGTGTGTGTGTGTGTGTGCGTGCGTGCGTGTGTGTGTGTGTACTTATGCTTGAAGGTAAAAGAGGAGAGGATGCAAAGTTTTCGATTGTATTGTATGTTTATGTGTATTTAGAGAAGGAAACTGAAGCACGATAATATTTGGTTTGAATGACAGGTGAATGAAAAGCAGATAACTGCCAACATTGACCTCTCTTTTATATTTTGATATTCTTGCTGATTTGCCTGTCCAGAACATGGCTTCTGGGTGATAACTATAAACAGTGCTGCAGACCTGCGAAATGTAATTTAACGTATTGTGTGTGTGTGTGTGTGTGTGTGTGTACCTGTGTGTCTGTGTGTGTGCATATGTGTGTATGTGTATGTACAGCAGTAATAGTAGTGGTAGTATTTATGTATGCATACACAGTGGCGGACTGAGTAGGTTGTCAGTTTGCCCGATGGCAAATATACATTAAGAGTCCATATGTGGGAGCCCACGGTAGTATTTTAGGGGACTACAAAGAAAAAAACTTTGCTTTCAAAGAAGCACCACATTGTGACACTTCCTTTTGAAGTTAATGTTGCTGATGTAGACATATGTCTGCAGGAGAATCTTATTGAATTTGCAGTGATGAAACATTTCAAGCAAGATTTAAAGAGGGGTTGCTAAGTCTAAGGAAAAGCAATGACACTGCTAAAAGGTACCTATTACTCTAGGAGAAAACACAGTTGTATGTTACTGCATTTCCTTCATCCTACCTTGTTGAGTCTGGTTTCAGCCGTGTCCCTAGTTTGCTATCCATACATTGTACAAACGGGTGATCTTCGATTATCATTGACGACGTTGCAGTCGAATATTACAATACTAGCAGATCAGCATCAATCACAAAGCTCATATTGAATAAAGTAGCTCTAATGCGTTATCTTTTTAAGAAATTAATGTTTTTCTATATTTATGACTTATTTTATTAGTGAAAATTCATTTAACATAGAATTTAGTCAATTGCTAAAATTTATGTACAATAAATTGATTATACAACACAAGATATCTTAACAAGTTTTTCCTACAATTCCTTATAATCTATATTATAAAAGACAAACTGTTTCCCCTCTGTCTCTCTGTCACAGCATATAGACAAAGCAACACAGACTTAAAAAAAAAAGATCATGACATTTGTCTGTTACATTTACATGTATATACATAATACATGTAGTTATAGTTTGATTGTTTGTGTGCGTATTATACCGGTGACGACCTAGTTATTATAAAAACAGTAGTATATTCAAAAGAACAACTTAACTCACTCAGCCGATGTACACGTACGTGTGTACATATATGCATAGATACACGCACACGGACACGCGCGCGCGCGCGGACACACACACACATGGACACACACACATACACATATATGCATGTATGTGTGTCACAACGTATATGTAGGAGGAGAGAAGGGAAGGAATGAACAAAGGGGGCCGACCTCATTTTTTAAGTCCGTCACACTTATATATATCTATCTATCTATCTATCTATCTATCTATCTATCTATCTATCTAGCTAAGGGTGGCCACTCTAGCCCGGCAATGGGCCGAGAGGAAGCTGTCCCTAGAAGGTCGGGCGGAGGTGGCGAACACGTACATCGCGTCCGTCATCTACTACCGCCTAACCGTCGTTCCTTGTCCCGACCCTACCATCACCAAGCTGGAGCGCATCTTCTTCTGTTTCTTGTGGAAAGGAAGCGTTCCGATGGTTAGGCGATCCGTTTGCTGCCAACACCCGTTAAAAGGAGGACTGGGCATGCCGTGGTTGATGATGCGCAGACACGCGCTGAGACTGCGACATCTCCGGCTCTACGTAGACAACGGTGAACAGGT
>NC_068987.1:37346527-37347469 GCF_001194135.2 Octopus bimaculoides
GCAAAAGCGAGTCACTCACTGTTATAGTTTCTGTAATGACAATATTGACCAAGGCTACCGTGGTCTTTTCCGTAGGCTTTTCTTTCCACGGCTAAACCTAAACTGTCCTCCCCTCTTTTTACACGAGAACATTACTGTGTGATACACGATCCCTATTGATCGCTTTTCTTTTTCTCGATCCCTTTTGATCGAACTTCCCCCTTTTCCCCTTCCTATGATCCCTTTTGATCGACTCACCCCTATTGTTTTTTTCCTTGCCCCTCCCAAAAAGAAAAGCTCTACATTGTATTTGTCCCATCTTTGTTGAGCCCTGTGTGGCTAATAGAAGAAATGTATCTAGCTAGCTGTTGTCTGCCTGTCAGTCTGCCTGTCAGTCTGCCTGCCCGCCTGTCTGTTTGTCTGTCTGTCTGTCTGCCTGTATGTATGTATGTCTATCTATCTAAAATATTAATATATATATGATATAGTTATTTATTTTGGTTGTTTATATTCGTGTGTAATTTACAGGCAGCGTAGCGATGGGTAGACCTAAAAATGCAAAAATATTTCTTAAGCAACGAATGCCGATGGGGATTCCCCAGAGTAAAATAGGAATGAAAGGGGTCCATGGGTAAAAGAGGTTGAAAATCATTGCATTAAACAATACGTTAAAAATGTTAATGACCATTTAATTATATGAAAATATAATAGAAGATCTATTATATTCTATGGCAGTGGTTCCCAACCCTTTTCTATTCCTTTAGCGTGCAAGGAATCCTGTGATGGATACCTCTTATGTGTTTAAATGTACACTGTATTTATGTCAATAATATATAGTCTATTGACTAAATTTTTTACACGCTAGGCCACTGGTAGTAGAAATTTCTAATATTCTTTATTACCCTGATATTATTAATTATATATATACATACATACATACATATATATATATATTTATATATA
>NC_068987.1:37348258-37354530 GCF_001194135.2 Octopus bimaculoides
GTGGTAGGAGGGAGGGGGGAGAGGCAGGGGGAAAGGGTTAGATGAAGAGGGGAGGGGAGTTGAGCCCATGTGACGCAAAGGAGCGAAGAGAGAAGATTAATCCCTGTTCACGGTGCAAACGGGACAATCCAAACACGGACAGGTGTTGCTGCAAGGAGTGGCCGGCAGAACGGAAGCGGCGTGAGACCGGGGTGTGTGTGTGTGTGAAATTTTTACTTTAGTTCACGGACTCTTAGTACTACCTTTGCGAACAACCAGGGGTCCGCGGACTCCAGGCTGGGAATCACTGTTCTATGGTGTATTGCACATGTTTCTTTTTTTTTACTTGAGTAAGAATGAGCCCGTTAGTTTTAAATTAACTCATGAAAAGATTTTTTTCATGTTGAGCTAAGGTTTCTAATTCTTCTGCTTTATTAAGGTCATTTTCTCAAATAATTAAACGATACATTTCTAAGTAAAAACTTTTACTTATGCAATGCACTGTATACCCTAAATACAGTTATCTACCTCTGCAAATATTTTACAAAATGTATCGTCAAATAGCACGTAAAAATGTTTTATAATTCTGCGTCAACAAATTGAATAAATAAATTTGATCTTTATGCAGTACAGTTCCATAAAACACCGAACTAGTTGAACTACTGATGTTTCGAGTTGAACTAATTTGGAACCTCTATGAAAATTATCGGAATTTTTATTGTTCAGTTGAAATTTCTGTAAATGTTTACAATAATTAAAAGGTATATGAAATTTGTAATTTGTAATAATATTATAACATACGATTTATAATAATATTATAACATACCATTTATAATAATAACATACGATTTTTTACTTTTATTTCATTTTTCAAAAACTTTGCATTTTTACCTTTTATTATTACAATTTAAGGTTTCCTTCGCACAAGAGGTGAAATAGTATATATATTTATGTGTAGAGCACTCATTAGGAGGTATTGCAATAGAAAAACTATGAAAAGTAAGATTTTCAGATTTTACTAACAAATGTAGACATCGAAGGTATATAGAGCAGAAATAATGCATTTACCAAAGGGTTAAAATATTCGGTTTTTAAGAATCATTGCTCGTTTTCATGCCATTTCTTGAAGAAAAAATTCTAAGGAAATAATGTTTCAAATTTTGTTTTTTCATATCTCTTGCATAAAAAACGACAATATAAGATTGTGAATATGATTAATACTATTTGTCTGGTTTTAAGCTATATCAACCATTCAGCCAACATGGTTAAACAGTAACTAAAATATTATTTTAAAAATACATTATCCTAGTATATTTATCCTAGTAAGCCTAGTAATATATCAGTAATTATATATAGATAATTGTATATGTTCATTTCTCCTAATGTAGGGTATTTTTAATTACGTTTTAACTTTTAGTATTAGGAATATTATCCCTAACAGCATGGAAAAGAAAAAGCATAAATCTGAATCACAGAGACGCTAAGACTGATAAGAAGCAGAAAAGCAGGAATCATCCAAACGGTGCAGGTCTATTATAAATTTTATGATTTTGTAATACCACAACCACCATCCACATCAATGTCGAGTTCTGCAACAAATATTCAAGAAGCAAGAAACAATGCTGATGATGATGATGCAGTGATATGTAAGTTGCAAGAACAGGGAAGAGTTACTTTGAATGTAGAGAGAAATACAAGTACTTTCTATACTAATCAACTCAGTCCGGTACTATTTCTGGCTTCATTGTTCCAGTATCTGTACTGTCTGTAGTTGCCACGTCTGAAGACACAGCTTCAACTAGTGACAGGGAATCAGATATTAATTCAGGCATAAATGATTTGGCTTCTGAAGATATTTGTGGACAGGAAGGATAAGTGTCCAATATTGTCAACGTCTATAGGCACAATACATAAAGAAAAAGAATATTATTATATAATATAGATTCTTATAAATATTTTTTAAAATATGCATATTTAGATAGCGACGGAGCAAGGTATTTTCTGAGTGTTTGAATATGTGTGTGTGTGTGTATATGTGTGTGTATGTGTGTGTGTACATATATACATGCATACATATCGAGAGAGTTAAATTTTTAATACGAGAAGATGGAATGAACAGGCTTTATTTCAAATCACTACAACTGTTTCCGCGCTTTCAGCATCAGATAATAATTGCTGAATGTTCCTTATGTTATACACATCATTGCATTAATATGATTCAACAATAGCTGCATACATGCACGTCTTCAGGCGAGTAGAATCCAAAGCAGTGCTAGATCATTTCTAGTTTCTTTCTGTTTTGTCCCCACACGATTGTGCTACCTTTAGCATTCCAAAGACAAAGAGTAAGACGGAAATATAAAGCAATACAAATAAGAAAAAATACCAGAAATAAATTAATGGAAATAAAAAGATCAAAAATAAAGAACCTTATCATTCATGCTTTCCTTATCAACTGATTTGTCTCGACTTTTAGGAAAATAAACGAACATTCGAAGATAAAGTCGTAAAATAAGATTTGAACAATTATTTGTCACTTGTGTCTGTAACCGTTCCATTTCAAAGGAAATCAGTGGGGTGTAGTCAGTTCTGTAGTACGACAGATGGCCAAAATCTGTCCGCTTTACAGAGTTCCATTTTTGTTTTTATTTAAAATAAAATTCTAAAAATTCCACTACATTTAACAATGACTCGTTGTATATTTCAAGTTAATTTTTTTTTCTTAGAAATAATACCTATGCATTTTTCTAGGAGCTTATAAGCAGAAATTAAGAACATTTCGTTATTTGTATTTCCGAGTCTCCTTTTAATAACTTTACTGTCACTCTTGCTTTGTCACAGTTGATTTACAAGTCATTAAGATAGGCTATTAAGTGGAGGAGACTTACTTGCATGCACCCTTATACATATAGGTGTTGTCATCATCAGACGTGCTGGCGTAGAGAGCCATTTAAAAAATATTTTTAAACGTTCCCTTCTACATTTATTCCGACTCCTCCAATCTAAATTAGTAACTAATTTATTTCTCCCATTAGGAATAAGAGAAACACCCTTTACCTGTCAAGTTAGCAATATTCAGACCGGATTTTAAAACATACCTTTTACCAACACTACCATCAACGAAAACATCACTACTGCACCAGTAAGCTATCTAAAAAGATTCTACATCTAAACATGATCTACTTCGATGCTATGAAAAAGCCCGTTCAGACCCTTCTATCAGATATACGATGCAGTTAAAAAAATACTTACCCTAACTTAAGCACCTTTTCTGCGAAACAATTTCGACACCAAGTATCTTTTTTTAAAGAGAAAAATTACTTGCTTTCCTAACGCAAATCAATCTCAAAACACAGAACTGGCCAAAAGCCGCCAAAAGAGATAAAAAATAATGTAAACAAACCGCCGCCATCACTAATTTCTCTTGACTTCCCAAATGTAGCTGAGTCGACAGAGACAGCTGTAGGATATATTCAACTTCGAAATATCCTGAAACCACTGTTCAAAGAAAATGTTTCTACTTTCCAAAACGATCGTTAAGTAACAGGCCATTCTCAACAAGATTAAGAAAAAAATCCAACAACTCAAACATTGAAAATTATCGACGATGTCGCTTGGAGAGCACATAGAATAATGTGATATTAATTACTGGGGTATTAATACCCACATACACACAGTGCTATAACTTTTAAAGAACATCTAGGAAAAATCTGCAGTGTACATGGTAATGAAAGTACTAAACCGAAACAATATCGATGATAAACAAAACTTGAAAAAACATCAACAATCTACGTTGCCATATTGGATGGCTAACCACGATAATAAAATGTAAGAGGAACAATGAGTTTACACATCAGTCACATCTTATACACAAATTAACAAAATTGTATGGTAACTTTTCACAACAAGCTCTCGAATGGAGGTTAGTTACTCTAAAGCCCGAACTCAGGGTTCTGAGCGAAAATCTTGACTGCCGCCAACGAATTTTTGAACGAGTCTGTATAAATCACAAGTTTGCTTCTAACCCATTGACAGTATAAAGAGAGAGAAGGAAGGAAAATATTAACTTTAAGAAAGCTCCTTCTCCGGAAGATCTTGAATCATTCTGGTTGAAGATGTGGAACGAGAAAAGGTATCTCAACCTCAATGCATCGTGGCTAAATGCAGTAAAGAGGGCATACTGTGCCAGCATCAATAGTAAAATATATGCAATTGGCTCAGAAAATTTCCTCATAGTTGTAGGCAAACTGCATAATGGGAAGGCATCCGGTAGGGACATAATAATTCGATACTGATATAAGAGGCTGACATTTTATAGGAACCACTAATAAGTATATTCAAAAGTACGTTGGAAGGTAAGGTTGACATATCAAATTGGCATCCTTTGGTCGAATCTCGTGGCCAAGAATGAAACCACCGAATTGCCTGAAAATTACAGGCCCATTGCTTGCCTAAACATTATGTACAAACTGTATACAAGCTGACTCAAGCAATTCCTCCAGAATCTTTGTAAGTCCAACAACATTGTAACTGGTGGAAAGAAGGGAATGTGGGGATGTGCCGAACAACTTCTGATAAACAAAGCTGTACTGCCTGAGGTAGAAAAAAAGACGTCGTAAGAGCTTTACGACAGTATTGTTTGATTATAGGATTGATTGCTAATAACTTTGAAATTGTATGATGGCCTAATTTTCAGCATATGCGTTGAATTCACCTTTTTTATGTACCCTGCCCTACCACTGACTGTGTGAAGGATGATCTATTAGGATGAACAAATCCTTGCAGGCAACATCATTGTAAAATTTGGTCCCTGTCTTGTACCATCATTACCTGGCACAACGGAAAGCAGTCGCTCTCAGATAACACTTTTTAGTATATGCCGAATAATAATGCTAAACTGATCGATGGATGAATTATCTTGTGTTGAATCAACCTGAATAGACCAACATCTTGCTTGAGAAACTTTATGCCCAATTCTTTCTCGTACCATATTCTTCGCAATTTGGATTAAGATGTTAATAGTTGATTTAGGTATGTAACAACTCCACCACAGCCTTTACTTTGAGCCTTTCCTGGTTGTTCTAATCGTTTGATTCTTTGTCCAGACTTATTTTACACTATAAAAACGTGAGCTGCCTTAGCGGTGTCATTGTTTGCCATCAACTTCACTGAAGCTAAAAAATTGATTCAGAACCTCATTATCCAGAGTGTAGGCCGATTTATTTCTTTGATTTTGAAAATGAAGTGTCTGCTTGTTTAACATCATTATGATGTCTATAATCCTCATAACAATACTTCTCTGCTTCAATACTTCGTTTCTGTTAATTAGTGATGCCGCAAAAAATTATCTAAGGTGCCATTACTAATTACAATGATATGTTGCTCGGAATTTCTGACATGTGTTGTTGTCGATTCGTGTAAAGCCAAGCTTTGGTTAATACACCTGTAGCCACTAAAACCACATATAAAGGGTGATGGATTACAAGTGTTGAGAGACTAAAAGTCTAAGCAGTATGAACAAGATAAGCACATTTTCTTTGTTATATGTTAGCCATTTTCTTGGAGCTGAACCATTCATAATTTTCCTTTCATACAGACGAGTATCAAATGGCAAACCATCACGTGGCTGAAATGGATGTTCAGCAAAAAACTTTCTGATTTGCTCGTGTTGGATATTGGAAAATTCCAGTAGTCGATCTTTCATTTGCTTGTCTAGGTTCAGTTACAGGACACGCTTCACACACACTCATGCATAAACGATAACATCCATGCTTGTATTCAATAACCTTATGCCAACACACATACACACATACGTACACATAAATTAACTTAAGAAGTAAGCATACGTGTACACACATATAAGCACACATATAAACACTTGAACATACACTCACACATAAACCAAAATGGACCAAAAACATCCATGTTTTGCAAAAAAAAAACTTTTATTTCACTTCATTTTATTATTTCCATTATTTTTATTTTATTATTAATATATTTCATTATTATCATTATTTATTATTAATCTTTATTTTTATTCTTTATCTTTATTCTTATACACTTTAATTTATTATTATTATTATTATTATTATTATTATTATTTTATGTTTGACTTTTGTTTTGCATTTGTACAAGTTGGATCCAATATTATTATTATTATTATTATTATTAATATTATTATTATTATTATTATTATTATTATTATTATTATTATTGTTGTTATTATTATTATTATTATTATTATCCTTATTATTTTTGTTATATTCAAATAAAAATAAAAACATTAACGCATG
>NC_068987.1:37355075-37355774 GCF_001194135.2 Octopus bimaculoides
ACACACACACACACACACACACACACACACACACACACACACACACATACACACACACACACGCGCACACACACACACACACTCTCTCTGTCTTTATACATATATACGTGTGAATGTGTGTGTTTTTGTGCGTGTGTATGTGTACATACACACATATGCATACATACGTACATACATACATACATACATACATGCACACATTTATCTATCTTTCTCTCTCTCTCTCACTCTCTATCTATCTGTCTATTTATCTATCTATCTATCTATCTATCTATCTATCTATCTATCTATCTATCTATCAACCTAGCTACCCATCTATAACTCTGTATGAGTATGTTGACTATATCTGTGCGTGCGTGTTTAAGTGTTTGTCTACATGTATATGTGTATGTATATGTGTATGTATATATGTTATGTATGTATGTTCTAGAACCTATACACCAATACTTAACTGGTGAAGTTTCTTTCTCTCTGTCTCTCTTTTTTTAACATTCTCCATTACAAAATACCATTTCAATTCGCTGCTTTACATTTCCCAAATGTCACACGTGGTTCAGCTCTTTTACATTCTGTGAGAAAAACAAGACTTGCTGAAACCTATCTTCTCCTTCTTTCTCCTCTGTTCCTTCCTTTCTCTTGTATTTTTTAAACTTATTCATGCATTTGTCATACATACATACATACATCCGTATATATATA
>NC_068987.1:37356324-37357323 GCF_001194135.2 Octopus bimaculoides
CCACTGTGGCACTTTCATTAATTGTTTTCACAAACAGCACCGAACCAATCAAAGCCTTGTGAGTACATTTGGTAAACGAAAACGGAAAGAAGCCCGTCTAATATACATACATACATGTGTGTGTGCGCGCGCGCGCGCGCATGTGTGTGCGTGCCCATCACTGCTTGACAACCAATGTCGGGATGTTTACGTCTCTGTAGCATAGCAGTTCGATAAAAGATTCCGAAAAAATAAGTATCAGGTTTAAAAAAGAATATAAGGACTGAGGCCGATTCGTTCGACTAAAATTTCTCAAGGCGGTGCCCCAGCATGGCCGCAGTCTAATGACTGAAACAAGTAAAAGATAGAAGATATATATACATACATATATACATCACTCATCTATTCACACAAATATATATACATACATATATACATCTATAAATAAATATACACAGATGAATATACGTATATTTCTATACATACATATACATACGGGCGAGTTTGTGTGTGTGTGTGTGTGTGTGTGTGTGTGTGCGTGCGTGCGTGCGTGTATGTCTGTGTGCCTGTGTGTGTGCGCGCGATTGTATTCATTGTTTAAAGTGAGAACAACAAAAAAGTATGTTGTTTCGTTCTAGAACACGTCCAAGATTGAGTAAGAAACGTAGTGGTCGTTGTTGTGGGGCTGTTGACGGAGGAAATTGTATTCGAGCTAAAAGTAATGATAGTGGTGATGCAGAAATACTAAGAGTCTATAACTGAGAGTAGAAGAGTGTATAGAACAATACCTAGTGGAGGCGCAATGGCCCAGTGGTTAGGGCAGCGGACTCGCGGTCATAGGATCGCGGTTTCGATTCCCAGACTGGGCATTGTGAGTACTTATTGAGTGAAAGCACCTAAAGCTCCATGAGGCTCCGGCAGGGGATGGTGGCGAACCCTGCTGTACTCTTTCACCACAACTTTCTCTCGCTCTTACTTCCTGTTTCTGTTGTGCCTGTAATTCAAAGGGTCAGCCTTGTC
>NC_068987.1:37357333-37360350 GCF_001194135.2 Octopus bimaculoides
GGATGGTGGCGAACCCTGCTGTACTCTTTCACCACAACTTTCTCTCGCTCTTACTTCCTGTTTCTGTTGTGCCTGTAATTCAAAGGGTCAGCCTTGTCATACCGTGTCACGCTGAATATCCCCGAGAACTACGTTAAGGTTACACGTCTCTGTGGAGTGCTCAGCCACTTGCACGTTAATTACAAGAGCAGGCTGTTCCGTTGATCAGATCAACTGGAACCCTCGACGTCGTAAGCGACGGAGTGCCAACAACAACAACAACAACAACAGAACAATACCTAGAGGTAGCATGAAAACCTGAGATTTGATGATGGTGATGATCATGATGATGATGAAGATGATGATAATGATGATGATGATGATGATGTTGATGATGATGATGATGGTAGTGGTGGTGGTGGTGGTGGTGATGGTATTAATTCTGATGATGACGGTAACGATGATAGTGCTGGTGATAATGGTGGTGGTGATGATTTTGATGATGATGATGACTGGTGATAATGGTAGTAGTGGTAATAGTGATCGAGATGGTGAGTCTACTTCTTCTTCTTCTTCTTCTTCTTCTTCTTCTTCTTCTTCTTCTTCTTCTTCTTCTTCTTCTTCTTCTTCTTCTTCTTCGTCACGCAGGACAAAAGGCTTAACGAACCTTCTTCCGGCTTTACGTTACGAATTCAAATGTCACCGAGGGTGGCTTTGCTTTCCATTCTTTCGGGTTTCCATCCATAAAATGATTACCAGTTGAAGACTTGGTTCGATGTAAGCAACTTACTTCTTCCCCACTGGTTGATACCTTTTTATTACTCGCATCACGAGGGAAAATTTGGGAAAGAACAAAAATTTCTTCAAATAATATAAAAATTTCAAAATTGCTTCCACGCTATCGTGTTTGCCAGCCGACCAGGAACTGAAGAAAGCGAGAAGTGGGTTGAAGCTTAATTTCTCGTTCGCAGCTCACACCTCCCACCACACAACATCACAACCGTAGTAATGACCAGTAACAACAATATCAGTAGCAACAACAGCAGTAGCGACAGCAGCGATAATATGTCAAGTGGAAAAGCAGGTAGTTGTAGCAGTAAAACAACTACCGTTGCACACAAGATCGCCAATATGAGAGATGTATTCATCGCCCACGCTACCTCTCCATTCGCTGCAAACTGTTCTACTGGTGCTTCTACTGTCACACCAGTAACCAGCAATCGCAACATAGTAGACTCAGGATACAACCGCATCTCCTGGAACAAACAGATAGAAAAAGGTGACATAGGGAGCTTAATCACTGAAGAGGCACCATCTGGACCAGGCTTTTCGAGTGTAAGTTGAACTATGCTTGAAAAACATCTGGAGTGACAATGAAATTGTTCACTCGTATACAGACAACATGACTATATTCGAGCGAATTTTCACTCGGAAATCGCGATCCAAAAGCCCTCCATTGAGCCACATCGAAGTTACACTGATACCAATTTACCTGGAACCTAACCAAAATTGCAAACATTCTTCCTGACTTCTCGTGGGTGGTTAAATCTAGCATGTTGCTAGAAATAAAAGAGATACTGAAAGGAAAATGGCGTCGGGAATGGAGTTCCTGATTTAGGCGAATCATGAAACTCTGGACAAGATCCCCGATCTAAAGGAGATCCTAGGAAGACAACAACTGCAGGTAGTCGTGATGCAATAATTTTGGAAACATCTATCACCTTAAAGACTTCTGGCCTCAGCAACAACTGAAAGTGATCACTGACAGGCCTTCATTACTGCCAAAGCAACAAGATCAAGAATAGAAGCAATACCTGCAACAACAATAATAACATCACCAATAAAGGAATTAATAACCACTAAAATAACAAAAGGAACACCATACCGATAACAACAGAAAGGTCATCAACAGAACAAATTACAAACCCCAACAAGACATGCTTCTTCTCGTTTCGGAGCCTTCACGAATATGTTGTATGGCGAAGGGAACGAACAATACTTTAAATAACAACAAGTATTCAATAGAAAGAAAATTAAATAAAAGAAAAAACATTATGAAAACAAAAAGCTGGCAAGTTGGAACGAAAGTAAGAGATACATTTAAACAACAATACATCAATCAACAGCACCACTAACAACAACAATACTATCAACATCATCATCATCATCATCATCATCATCATCATCACCACCACCACCAACACCATCACTATGAACATCAATATTACAAAACATTAGAACAACCTAATTCACACTCACCCTTACAACCAAAACACAAACCCTGACACGTACAAAAGGAAACCATTAACTACATGGCCATAGACACAAACAGTAATAATTTAATGTAACACATACATCGACATGCAAACATTATACATGTTAACTACATTACTTTAAAAAATAGTGGTGCTACAAACTACAAAACATATACAACCTTTTAAACACTAAAAATCCCAATGGAAAAGTTTTTGAGGAAATACTAAGACAAGACTCTACAAATGCACGCCTGTACAAATGCCCACAAAAAAACAGGCAGCTGGGAACTTTTCCTTCTACGGGAATAAAATAAGTGATCCTTCTTATTTTCTTCCATTTATCTAACATGACCTTACTCAGAATAGTTAGGGTGAATGCACATAAACTGGGGCCTCCTTGGTCATCAGCGAGATTAGAATTTCCGAGGCACGAGCCTTTCAGAACATACAGACGTTCATAAATTTGTGTACATAGACTTCAGCATTAACTTCCTCACTCCTAACGCCTGTATGTTCTGAAAATATAATTCTCCTAAACAAAGTGTACTTCACATTCAAGGCCCCGATGAAACTATAGGACTCAACAAAGGGTACTCTCCCTCTCACGCTGTGCTTTATGTGTATAAGTAGTGAAATTCTGCTCGAACTTTGGTGCAAGCTGTGATTTTCGTATTGCATATTCTCCACTCGTTTTCATGGGATCATAAGTGGTATATGTGCATGTTCGGATGTATGCATATATATTTGTATATATATATATATATATATATATATATATATATA
>NC_068987.1:37360859-37363001 GCF_001194135.2 Octopus bimaculoides
TGAGAACAATTTAGGTCTTATTAGACACAAGATGTGATCTATTTCTAGCACATTGAATGTCCACGTTAGTGGTCAACGTCATATAAAAAATAAAAAATAAAAATATATATATATATATATATATATATAAACACACACACACATATGGACTTACCGTTCTTCGACAACATTTCATGTCTTAATTGTTTTTTGCTTGCTATATTTTGGGTCATCCCATAAATAATGCGTGTTTTTTTATACTTCTTTTAATATTCAAAATTAAGATAAACAAGTTCTTTTTTTAATCTAAAATATGCTCTTCTTCATTTTGTACAATACTCTTCCATCTATCTGGTAGACTTGCAAGGCTCCACTTCTCAAAATTCACTTGTCTCTGACGAAAACGTCTCCTCCAGTACTGTTCTGTCCATGTCTGCAGAATTCACATTCTTTCTGTCCTAATGATTTTGAAGACTGCAGAATAAATGATAATCAGATGGAACAATGTCCGGTGAATATGGTGGGTGGAGCATCGTTTCCCATTTAAACTGCTCCAGAATTTGGGAGATCTGTAACATTTGGGAGATCTGTATACCCTGAAATGTGACCTAATAACTTATTGTTTATATTGTTCACAGTGACAATTATTAATGCAAGTATTACATTTTCATGTAAGTATATGGTTTTGGTAGTGATCCTGAAAATCTAGAAATATTCTTGCAACTAGTTTATCGAGGGAAGAAACTTATATACTAATTGGAAATCTATATTAACATACTTTTATTTATAGCTACCCTACTGTTTTCAAGGTGCAATAAATTTTGAGCAATTTCAAAAAGTTATCGCTCCAAAAGATGGTTCACATATTCATAATTAAGCGCATCGTTGTTATGTGTCTCCATAAATGAGATGAATTAAAGCAGATTATTAGCTCATATGCATTAGTGACCTTTGGTATTACAAAGCCAGGCGAAAGTCTCCTGATAGTACAATGATAATTCTATTCGATATTACCTCAGAATTTCTTATATTTTGTAAGTTTCCATTCGGAGTTTCCAAAGCACGCTTTTTGGTATCATGCCGTCATCCCAAACAATAAGATAACACTTCCTTAGCGCTGGTTGTATCCCGAATGCTTTGCTTATATTACAAACTCGTGTATCATTGCTAATCAAATTCTACGGCAATTTGAAAGCAGAGTGCGCTGTTCTTCTTCCAGAAAATAAAGTTGTAGCAATACCTGAAGAAGCAGCAGTTAAATCTTGTTTTCTGTTGTCGCACATGAGCGACTTTTTTTCTGTTGTCGCACATTAGCAACTAACTTGGTGTCAAATGGCTTGCCAATTCTTGCAGGAGTATTAAGATCGCACACCTCTTACACACACTTCGTTAAAAAAAGTTTGTTCAGGCAGCAATTTGGGTTCATTTTTTAGTAACATAACTTGAGGGGGGTCTTCATTATTATAGGAAGGTTCTTTTAATAGATCTGTTGTTAAAGTATCGACGTCAGAACAATCGGTTTAAGAGAGTTCATTCTCATATAATTCACTCTCTCTTACAGAAACAACTTTCTCCTCAACAGCAGATGATGCTGCATTATAAATTTCATCGCTGTATTCTATTTTGATGACAAGATATTGCAACTGAATCTGATATTTGTAATCTTCCGCCATATCGATTATACAGTTTAGCCATATTAATACTGGATCCCCTAAATTAAAACTTTTAATTAGAATAACAAACATGTTCTCAAGTTTTCCTCCTGTGCAAGGCGCACAAGCCTCAGATATATATCCCATCCAATGACAATTAAATTGTAGCTATCTTAATCTTTTAGCAAGTAACACAATAGTTTGAAAGTAGAAAAAGGATGTGATGCCAAGGATTTCCTGAAGAAACAATTCTAAGACAAAGCACCCCTGCTGAGTTGAATGCGCAATTGAAATTCTTAGCTGAACATTGTCATCGTAAATCAAGATTACCTTGAACCCCAGCTCCCTTGTTTTGCACACACACACACACACATACATATGTATACTTATTTGCGTACGTGTGCATGTACGCATATATACATACATATATATATATATATATATATTAATATACATACACACACACACACACACACACACACACACACACACACACACACACACACACACA
>NC_068987.1:37363321-37365428 GCF_001194135.2 Octopus bimaculoides
TACTTAATAGTTAGGACTAATGGGTATGTGTCGATTAGTGTGTTGAAGTTTTGAGTAGAGAACTGGCACAGTTTAGGCTACCTGGTGTCATCCGCAGTCGGGGCATATTTCCGTTGGATCTACTTCAGGAACTCCGCAGTGTTAGTTAAGATAATAATAATAATTTCTTAAGTAACGAGAAGATGGATTTGGTTTTAATCTTTATGTTCTACAACGGTCGCTTCGACCAATCCTGCTGCTTTCCCTTATAGATGGGACTCCGTTTAATATGTGCTGCATCAATTTTGCAGTCTGGGTCTCATCAGGTATATCCATACATAAAGTTGTGTCTCGCTTAAGATGCTGAGTTTTGGCTGTCATGTTGTTATATGCCTGTCTGGGTTGGGAATGAAACAACATCACAATTTTCAATTACTATTATCTTTCTGCAATAAGAGTTGCAAACACTTGTAAATATAGACAAATAGTTGCTGATGAAAAAAAGGTTTGTAGGGGTGGTTAAATGCTGGACAGGAATGAATGGAGTTACATTGGGTTTAAGTCAGAGGAATGGTACTAGAAGAAGGAAAGGATATATATATATATATATATATGCAGGCTGTAATGTCTAGGGGGTGAAAAGTTGTTTAGGCTGTCTGCAGAAATTATAGCCAGCACTGTTTTTGCTACAACGTTTCGTATCGAGACGTTAGATGTAAGCAAACAATGAGATCGGAGACAAAAATGGGTAATGAGTGTGTATGCCATATTTCAGAGGTGGGGTTTCCTTCATCAGCATCCATCTAACCCACTCTTGCCTCCGAACACATTGCTTGTATATCTACCACATACAACGGTATTAAGTTATTGGATATATCAATGTACATATTGAACGCATTCCTGGAGCTGGTGTGTAAATATTAATGACTTTTAGGCACATGGTATTTCGTTATGCGACCATAGACGTCTAGATACGAAACGTTGTAGCAAATAATCAGTGCTGGCTATAATTTCTGTAGAAATAACCTTAACAAAATAATGTAAAGAGCACTGCTAACGCAGAAGGACATGGTGTTGACTCACAAAAAGATTTGATTTACTTTATAGCATATTATGGTTGCATAACGAAATACCACGTGCCTAAAAGTCATTAATATTTACATACCAGGCCTAGGAATGCGTTCATTATGAAAATTGGTATATCCAATAAATTAACGCTGCTGTATGCGGAGGCTGTGTAAGCAATGTGTTCGGAGGCAAGAGTGGGTTAGTTGGGTGCTGATGAAGGGGCAAAACCCCACAAAATATACACTCATTACCGATTTTTGTCTCCGATCTCAATGTTTGTTTACACTTGACGTCTCGATACGAAACGGTGAAGCAAAATATTTGTAGAAATAACCTTAACAAAATAAGAAATTATATATATATATATATATATATAGGACATAATCATTAAAATGATTATGTTAGTGGGTAGCATACAAAAATGACCATATCGGTAAAATATCAAGTTTTAATCTATGATTATAATTAAAGGCTTTGGCATTCCAGCGCCCATACGCTAGAAGTAGATGTCAAATACCGACAATCCACTCCAAATTTGTTTTCTGTTTGTAACCTCCAGGTCGAATGCGATGTAATGAGCAAGAAGATTTATAAAATTTCCTATAACCCTATATATTAAGATTTCATGCCCTGTGATAAAGATTACTTTGCAATCCTCTATAGAGATACACAGTCAAATATATAAGCGAAAAATACATATATTGGGTTGGCAATTAAGTTCCCGCGGTTTTATAAAATTAAATTTTTAAAAGGTTTAATAAAAAAATAACAACTAATTAATCAATAATGTATTCACCCTTGTTGTTTGCAACTTCTTCCCAACGTTCAACAAGATTTTCAATACCTCGTTGGTAGAAATCACCCGATTTCAACTCGAAAAATTGATCCAACCAAGCTCTCAGTTCTGCATCAGTATTGAACGAAACTCCGCGCATAGCATTTGAAAGAGATCGAAAGAGGAGGAAATCCGTTGGTGCCAAATCAGGACAGTACGACGGGTGTGGCAGCATGGGTTTGAATGGCTTCCTTGGTCATATTGGCGATATGAGGGCGGGCGTTG
>NC_068987.1:37366124-37367644 GCF_001194135.2 Octopus bimaculoides
CTTTCCATACACAACACAAATGTCGCGAATATCTTTTTGCGGCTTTAGAACCTTGATTAAAAGCAAAAAGAAGGAACTGTCGAAAATAATCGTTTTTCTTGACATTCCATTTCAATGATCTGAAAATAAACAAAAATTAACTAAAATTAAAAAAAAGCAACAAAAAACCCCCAAAATAGATTCCAAAAGGATTCAAAAATAGAATTCTCGAAAAAAAAATAGATTCCAAAATTTAGAAACGCAATAAATACCAAAATTTAAAAAAAACGGCGGGAACTTAGTTGCCAACTCAATACATACCGATAAATCTATTCGTACAGATACCAATATATACATGCATTTCCCGCCTATACATTCCATCTACTGCCCATGTCCATCTCGACCATGTGATTAATGTAAGAAATCACACGGGGTAAATATAGTACAATGACTAGAGAACTGAAAATTTATTTACACTTATAAATTGAGGATATAATCATTAAAATGATTATAATCATTAAAATGATTATATCAGTGGCTAGCGTATAAAAAATGACCATGTTGGTAAAATTAAATTTTAAGTATATGATTATAAAAATATAATTATAATTAAGGGCGCTGGAATACCTACAATCCACTCTAAATTTCATTATATTCAAGCCAGGTGGTATTAGCTAATACCACTCTAAATATGTTCTCTATTTATAAACCCCAGGTCGAATGCGAGGTAATGAGCAAGAAGATATACACAATTTCCGATAATCCTATATCTTAAGATTTCATGCACTGTAATAAAGATTACTTTGCAATCCTCAGATGAGACACACCGACATATATATGCTGCGGTACTATATTTACCTCGTATGATTTCTGACTCTAACCACATGGCCGAGATGGGCTAGTAGATGGAATGCATACGCGGGAAATGTACGTATATATTGGTATCTGTATGAAAAGATTTATCGGTATGTATATGTATTTTTCGCTTACGTAAGTATCGTTATATGTATTGCTATACGTATTTATATACATGCATGCACATATGAATACTTATATACATATCTATCTATCTATCTATCTATCTATCTATCTATCTATCTATCTATCTATCTATCTATCTATCTATACATACATATATATATAAGAACCTTTATATAATAAGAACCTTTATTATTGTTCTTATTTTAAGTCCTTTGTCTGGAAATCTTTCGTCACACATCCTGTGACCTCTTCAGCAACTCTCCATCCCATGTGTCTCCTCCTCTCCTGTTTAGTCCATTTTGTCTTCCTATATTGTGTTTCTTTGTCTGTCTGTCTCTGTCTCTGTCTCTGTCTCTGTCTCTGTGTCTCTCTGTCTTTCAATCCATAGAAAAACAAAATGGATAAACAGGACAGGATTTAAAATAAATCTGAAGTGAAGAACAAATATATAGTATGCTTGTTTATTTGGCAAAATTGACGTTCCTGAAATATAACAATATGTATATATATATATATATATATATATATATATATATATATATATATATATATATATATAT
>NC_068987.1:37369180-37372474 GCF_001194135.2 Octopus bimaculoides
ATATATATATGAATATGAAAGTTTATGAATAATATGTGTGTGTGTATGTAAATTTGTGTCAACACTTGTGTTTACGTTTGTTTATCATACAACAGTTTATTAATTTATACAGAAGTATACACGTGTGTATACATACATTGAAGCACGCGCGCGCGCATGTATATGTTTGCATGCACATACACATACATATAGTTAGAGAGATGGCATAGATTCATACACATAAATGAAAAATGTACATGTGTTACGCAGTATACCGCTCCGACTGAAAAAATATTATTCTTACGTGAAAGTGCTCAATCAGAAATTCAAAATATATTGAAATACTTGGAGTTACGAAACAAAATCTTTCCAATTTTATGTGGTTAAAACAGAATAAAATGAAGGAACCTTAAATATTGTACACATTACAGATATGTATATATTACCTTGATTTCGGGACATGATATTTAGTTTCAAATGTAGGTTAACAGATTCCATTAGCCTGGAAGTAGAGGACTGAGTATAAGCGACATGCGTTTATATATAAGATACAAAATTACCGTGGGTGTACTGAATAAGATGAAAGGAAACAGAGGTCGTATCAAAAGCCTTATATAACTCGACAGGAAATTCTACCTTACCAAATCTGTCTAAAGCAAACAAATTCTCAACAAGATAAGATGTCAACTAGAAAAAGATATTCACAAGAGGTGTGTACAGATACATATGTACAACAAAGCAATTGCATCAACTCATCTAACACGTTGTATATTTCCTTACAAATGCTCAGTAAGAAATTCAGAGTTAATTGAATTAACCAAAGCCACGACAATAATACCTATGTTGTCAAAATGGTAGGCTTGTATCTCAGTTGTACTACAAAGAACAGATATGTATGTTACCTTTACTCCGAGGCATTGCATCATTTTTTTTACTCTTTTAGGCAACACAGCTCGTCATCTGGGAAATAGAAGAATGAACTTGAGCAGGACGGCTCCACGTATGAATCACAATAGATTATTAGATGTCAAAAAAAAAAAAAGTAAATAAAAAGGATAAAAACGATATGACCGAAATATATGAGTGATTGAAAAGTTTTTTTTTTTTTGAAACAGTTACTATACTCAACTGGATAAGTGGAAGTTGAAAAAAAATCAAACGTGGATGAGACATATATGACAGATACACATGTAATTTACCACAAATACATCATCTTATATAAAAAGCCGGATATTTCTCACTGAAACGCCCCATAAGAAATTAAATTAACCGCATTAAAAATGTTAATATGCTAGAGGTGCATTAAGACAGAATAGTGAAACTACCAGACTTGCAAACATGTCTATAGAATGTGTGTGTGTGTGCGTGTGTGTGTGTGTGTGTGTATGTGTGTGTGTGTGTATGTGTGTGTGTGTGTGTGTGTGTGCGTGCGTGTGTGTGTGTGTGTGTGTACGAGTACAAATGCATGCATACATACAAACATAAACACAAAACAAATACCTATTATAAATATATTGTTCGATGTATATTGGAGTCGCTAAACAAATAACCAGTATGTAAAACACGATATGCGAGGTCTGATCAATAAGTATCCGGACTGTTACCATAGTAACAAAGCCGCTGGACAAAGATTGACTTCGAACTTTGCTGTGCATGCACACAAAGTTTAACGTTCTAGCTCACTTCTGCTGTTTACAGCAGTGCTTGGAAGGAATGTGTGTAGCATGTGATTGTCGCATTGACCATGACAGAGAAAGTTGTCATGGCGATACCTACTTAGGGACCTACGCAAAGTTGCAGAAAGTGTATGGAGAGGAGAGTATGAGCCACCCACAAGTATACGAGTGGTTTAGAAATTTCCAAGATGGCCGAAAAAATGTCGATATGACGAAGGTTCTCGGAGACCCGCAACCAGCAGAACTGAGAAAAACGTCGCTGATGTGTGTGCAGCTGTGAAGAGAAATCCTCGATCCCCATCCGTGATTTATCAAAGGATGTGCAGATTAGTTATGGTTCAGTTCAGTCCATTATCACTGAAGATTTGGGTATGAAACGCGTATCTGCCAAGTTTGTGCCAAAACTGCTTTCAGCTGACTAAAAGGACACTCGGGTTTTAGTTGCACAAGATCTCCTTGGCTGTGTCGAGGACGATGAAAACTTTTAGAACTTTTTGCGTAGACCTTCAGACGTATCGCCAAGCTTTTGGCAAAATTTGATGCAGATTCCCTGCTCAACTTTCTCTGTCATTCTCAATGCTACGATCACATACTACACACCTTCCTTCCAGGCACTGCTGTAAACAACGGAAGTGAGCCAGACCGTTAAAAGTTAGGGCAATCTGTGCCAAGCGACTTCATTTTCCGTGCTTTAGTTTCGTTACTATAGCAACAGTCCAGATACTTATTGATCAGACTACATATATGCCTAGATATCCAAAAAGAAAACTCTGAGAGAACTCCTATCATAGTTCGAGAAAATTTAAGCATAAACGTTTAATTATATTATCTTACATGCATTTCATTAACAGTTATATAAAGAATAACCTATAAGCAAATTGCATTGTGAAATCTCCAGAGACTTCGTAAATCTCATTAGTAGCATGTCTATTCGACAGCTGACAGTGTTATAGTATCAACTACCACACCAAGTATCATTAAAGTTTTCTAATGAGAGTTATACAATCGGTGAAGATTTGGAAATAAAATCTGCTTGTAATTCTTTTCCTATTTCATTGTTAATATATAAGTTGACGTAACTAAATATGTTGTGAACAAAGTATCTTTTTTTTTGCCTGATATACACACAAACGAGTGTATGTATGTGCGTGTGTGTGTGTGTGTGTGTGTGTGTGTGTGTGTGTGTGTGTGTGTGTGTGTGTGTGTGTACGTGTGTGTACGTGTGTGTGTATACACTAACTGGTATCGCAGCGTTCTCGGGCAATATTTACAATAGAATGCCTTTATTTCAATTTTTTAAACTCCATATCAGACCGTGTCTTCTCCGACGGTTAGGCCTCTTGACCAGGATAGATTTCTGTATTATCTGGGGCAATTTATAATGTATCGATAAACTAAATTTTTGTTTTTCCATTTACTCTTTACTCTTTTACTCTTTTACTTATTTCAGTCATTTGACTGCGACCATACTGGAGCACCACCTTTAGTCGAGCAAATCGACCACAGGACTTATTGTTTGTAAGCCTAGTACTTATTCTATCGGTCTCTTTTGCCGAACTGCTAAGTTACAGGGACGTAAACACACCAGCATCGGTTGTCAAGCGATGTTGGGGGACAAACACAGACACACAAACACACA
>NC_068987.1:37372819-37374812 GCF_001194135.2 Octopus bimaculoides
AGAGAGAGAGAGAGAGAGAGAGAGATAGAGAGATAGAGAGAGAGGTAAATATATACAGGGAAGGATCTTTTCTGATACCGTCACAGATTTTGAAATTCTAAAATATAGTTTAAAATTTCAAAGTTAGCATATCGATGCATTTTTTTCAGGCTGAATCTGATTTTGTGATATACTTATTCCAGAATTTTTTTTTAGAAAAATGTTACAGAGGTTTAAAGTTTGTTATATCAGCATCTAGATTTTATCATCCACGAAAACTGGCATCAGCGATCCAGTCCGGACTCCATCAAAATTTTGAAATGTGCCGTAGAAGTGATTATCCAAAGATTAATATATTCTATTATTGCGTAGCGCATGGTGTATTATATGTCATATACAAGTTGTGTAAGCCGTATTGTCACTTGAGCTAATGACTTCTACAGCATATTTCAAAGCATTGATGTATTCTGGATTGGATCGTTGATGCCACTTTTCGTAGGCAATAAAATCTCGTTCCTAATATTTCATTATATGCTGGATGGTTATGTTAACGACGTTTTGAAGATAAGAAATGCCATTGAATTCATTTTACACTTTGTTCTGATCAATCCAAATAAATCCCCTTATTACTTTTATCTATACGTCTACAGTTTAACACAGCCATTTTCTACGGTGAGTTCTTTAAACATCTTAAACTGCCAGTAAAACAAATTGGCCGATTGTATAGCAGCCCACTTCCATATTTAGATTGGATTGATTTTCCGTATGCTGCAATGTACTTCAACATTGTAGCATATCATTATTTACGTGTTTAAATTATGATATACTCTGAAGATTTGAGGGATTCACTGTAATGTATTGTGTAATCTAATGGAATAGTGCACGTCATACCTGTATGATATTACGTTACAATAAAATTTCTTTATGAAACATTTGTAAGATATACGATAAAATCCATTTGTCTATTATATGCGTGCGTGTGCGTGTGTGCACGCACGTGTGTGAGTGTATGTGTGTATCTATATGTATATGTTCATGTGTATGTATAACTGTGTATTTGTGTGTCTGTGAGTATGCAAACATGAATGGAGTGTATCTGTGTGTGTCTGAAAAGTTTAGATAAGTTCATGTACACACTGTGAATCACATGCATTCCGTGCATATATCACCGATAGGATGCATTGCTCCTAACTAACAATTTCATTTCCCATTTCTTACTTTACATCTAACCCAGTTGCAGTTTCTCTGGAACAGTTTACGTCCGTGGGCAGCTTTTCGTTCATTCCTTCATTACATTTTGCTTGTTTTCTTTTTATCAACCGATGAGAATCCTGTGCAGTAATATATAGGAGACAATCATTAAAATTTGATCATTCATTTCTCGGATGATCTTTTATGAATATTGAAACACGATAATGTGTCAAGGATTAACAGAAATACGCACCCCCCCACACTCCCACACCCCCACACACCCACTACATCTACGCAGCACACAGCTATCTATCTTCATTTATTTATATATTAATCTATTATACTTTTCTAAGAAGACGGGTGACGGTAACGCGTCCGACGAAGGCTAGCAATCACTGTAAATAAAAGTAAATAAATATGTACTCTACAAAAACTAATGAGTAATTCTTCAGTTTAATGTTTAATTTTTCAGTTTAATACATATATACAGAACTATATACTTGACATGCCACCACTTCCTACTCGCCCTAACAACCTGACCAATTTCCTATCCGCCACGTGATCAATTTCCTGTTCACCTTGCGGTATTTCCAACTAACTGTTACCCATATACCAACATCAAACCACGAAACCGCGTGACCTTCCTCGACCAATCGCAGCCTACCTTACGCTAATAATACCTTGGGCAAGTGTCTTCTACTATAGCCTCGGGCCGACCAAATACTTGTGAGTGGATTTGGTAGACGGAAACTGAAAAGAAGCCCATTGTATATATGTATGTATGTATATATATATATATATATATATATATATATATATATAT
>NC_068987.1:37375097-37376339 GCF_001194135.2 Octopus bimaculoides
TATATATATATATATATATGGGAGAATTTACGAAAAAAATAACAGACAGGTGGTGTAAACAACAAATGGATGTATTAGTTTAATGCTCGGGAATAGAGAAAGTCTTTGACGTTTCGAGCCTACGCTCTTCAACTGAAAGGAACACAGAAAGAAATAAGGAGAGAAACAAGGAGAAAAAAATATAAATTTAGTGGTCAGCAATCTATCATGGCGAATGCCGGACAGAAGGTTCACACAGGAGTGCTAAGAAAAAGGGGAGATAACAAAGGGGAAAGAAATGGTGAACCCAAGATGAGAAGGTGTATGTGTGAGAGAATGCTGGAGATCTTAACGTATGTATGTGTGTATGTAGGTGTGAAAAAGTGGGGAAGGGAGTTGGTCAGTGCTAGTGTGTGCGTGGTGGCGTGCTGTGAAGTGATGTGTTGTGTGATATGGTGTAGCGCGGTGTGATGTGAGATATATATATATATATAATGCAAAGTTGAGATTATATTAGGGAAACAAGTTTGATAATAAGAACGAACTTTTAGATACTAACTGGAGGACTCAATATAAAGAGCAGAGTCAGCTATATTGTAAAATTCTGTTGAGATTTTGTTCATTTGACAGATTATTCAACTAGTCTGGCTGTAACAGCTATCAAGTGAAACTTAGAGAATTAATCAACACTTGCTTGACAAAATAATGCATATATACGTGTGTGCTAATCTCCTTCGTTTCCTATCATCCTATCAATTTGTCTCCTATCTATCTATCTATCTATCTATCTATCTATCTATCTATCTATCTATCTGTCTGTCTGTCTGTCTGTCTGTCTGTCTGTTTGTCTATCTATTCATCAGTCTGTCGGTGTGTCTATGTGTGTGTATGTCTGTGTATATGCCTGTCTATCTATCTATATACATAAAAACACACACAATACACACACACATATATCGATCAACTTATTTAAGTGAAGACTATGTATTTAACACAGTTTACAAATACACACGCACTCACACACACTCTCAAACACGCAGATACACATACACACAAACACGCAGATACACATCCACACACACAACACTTTTCAGGTATGTGCACGTGCATAAACAGAAGCCTTGCACTCAACCGTGAATTTTTTTATGACTTTGCACATGTCGATATTTTCGAAGGAAGGAAGGAACCGGTCTCACGTACACACACACACACACACACACACACACACACACACACACACACACACACACACACACACACACA
>NC_068987.1:37377829-37378924 GCF_001194135.2 Octopus bimaculoides
TATATATACATACATACACATATATACAGGGTGTCCCCAAAACATGTATACACACTTGAGCAGCTGATAACTCAATTGATGTTTTTTCTTTCCAGATGAAACCCATTGGAATTAAAGATGGCTATCAGACTAAGTTTTGAACAAAGGAATTCATTCTAAAATGCTACTGTGAGTGTGAAAGCACAGTTGAAGTGAAAAGACAGTCTAGGAGGGAGTTTCAAACAGATCCACCAATGCGACTCACCATCACTCGATAAGTTTGAAGCCGATGGAACTGCTCAGAATGCCCACGAGAAGCATTCCAGAAGACCACGAACATCAACAACCCCCACAAAGCAACAAGGATTGCTGGAAATGTATCACCAAAGTCCAAGAAAATCTGTATGGCAAGCGAGTCGTGAGGTAAGTATTTCAAAATCGTCTGTCCAACGTTTATTGAAGCGTTGTCAATGGAAAAAGTTACGTTCCAAGATTAGTCCATGCTATTAATGACGATGATCCAGACTGAAGAGTGCAGTAGTGCGAGTGGTACTTGACAAGATGTGTAGAAGATGCACACGTTCCAAGAAAGATTGTGTAGAGTGATGAGGCCACATTCAAGTTAAATAGTTCAATTAACCGCCACAATTGCACCTACCGGGGACTTGAGAATCAGCATGTTATGGTGGTATACCATGTTAATTTACCAGGAGTTACAGTGTGGTGTGGTTTATCATCAAGAGGATTAATTGGATCATTCTTTTTTGACGCCACTGTGACTGGTCTCGTTTACTTGAACTTGCTACAACAGTCTGTCTTGCCAAGCATTAGAGAAGACTTTGAAGATGAGGAGTTTTTATTTTCAGCATGATGGGGTACCCCCACATTATCATCACTATGTTAGATCCTTCCTTGATGAGATCCTGCCAAACAGGTGGGTTGGATGAAAGGGTTTCGTTGAATACCCTCCACGTTCACCAGACCTCACACCACTAGAATTTTTTTATGGGAATACCTAAAATACAAACTCTAAGCTATGAAACCTGCAACAGTAGCTGATTTGAGCCATTGAACGAGAATGCACACAAATACCAAACGAATTGTTTCGTGATGTTT
>NC_068987.1:37379144-37381153 GCF_001194135.2 Octopus bimaculoides
TGGATGTATGTATGTGTGTGTGTATGTATTTATACACACATACATACATACACATGCACACACATATACACGTATGAGATATATATTTATAAACACATATAGATATTCTAAAAATATTTTTACGAGTGTGCGTGTGTAAATATGAAATTAATTATATTTTCTTATGAATTGATGTATGTGCGCACGTGTCTGTATGTGGCTATGCTTGCTAGCGTATAAATTTTATGTTTGTGCGTGCGTCTGTTTACGTATACACATATCCTTATTATGATTTCGGATATATTTTGTGCCTGTTCAGACTGAAATAACATCTAACCTCAATATTGCACCATTTGGTCAGTGTATATAATTATTGGGGTCTATTACTTTCGTTCAGTGAAGCAGAAAATTGTTTTGAGAAACATTCTCCAGTACAGGTGGTTTGAAAGAATTCTATCAAGATATTATAGACTGCTCAAATAAGTCAAGTAGTGGAATATATATAATTTAACGTTAAGGACAAAAAATTCCAACGTTTCGAGTGCTTGACTTTTTCAAAGAAAAATAAAATTATAAAGGTCATACCAGCAGGCTGTAAAACACAGGCGCATGCTTTCGCTCTCTCTCTCACGAAGAGTTTAACCTGAAACAGGAAAACTTTTCTTCATATTATCAAACATATATGCTTGACTTATTTGCAGTAGCTTTTTGCCAGCGCGTAATGACATGACTCATTTCCCAGGAACCAACCGTTTTGTCATAGATTGTTCAGTCCTGTGAAGTACTTGTTTGAAAGTTTGAGCGATGCTGGAATAACTAATGTTAACATCGTTGTAGCAGACTGTGATAACGTGTTACTATCTTCGTTTTGCAAATTTGAAAAACTTTATCATTGTGTCACATAACTTAGAGCAGCTATGATATGAGAACATATAACCAGGCTACAAGAACTGTAACTTCCTTAATATTCTTTTCTACTCTAGGCACAAGGCCCGAAATTTTGGGGGAGGGGGCCAGTCGATTATATCGACCCTATTACACAACTGGTACTTAATTTATCGACCTCGAAAGGATGAAAGGCAAAGTCGACCTCCTTAATACTACTCCACAGTTCTCTTTTCAACAAATCTTGACGAGATATTCATATCTACAGGAAAGCTGATCTCCAAACTTTTGCTTCTTCTTTTATAAAACAACTTTTGTATGTGTACCAGAATGTCTTTTTCCATTGAAATGGTTCACCAATATTCCCTGAGTGTTGTAAATAATTTATATAACATCATTATATCTAATGAAAACGGAGTAGTTTGAGGACATTTTTGGATAGTAATTAGTCGAGTGCGACATTTTTTCACAGTTGTATGACACAGTTGACATTTTCTATAACAACGTAGAAGTCAAGAGACGCACTTATTTCTTTTGTATACCAGGTATTTAGTAACTATTTCCTGTTCCTGGATAGCAAAAGCTTATCCTTCTAGGTGAGATGAGATGTATCGATTGCAAATCCAGAAGAGGCTACTCTTTCTGTTAATGCTTTTGCTTTACTCAAGCTAGCAGTATATTATCCACGCATAACTTTCTGCTGGCGTGATGAGTGCTTCTCCCCAATATTTCTATTTAAGTCAGAGTATTTTCATGGACCAGCGCTACGCCCAGATTACCTGTTTAGGATAAATTTCCGTTCTTGAATGCACGCGTGACGTACTCATCTTTCTTTACTGTTCAGTAATTGCCGTCTGATTGATTTGAAGTGATATCAAATGTTAGTTGACTTGAGCTTAAGCATATGCCTCCATTCCTCCTTTTAACAAATATCCTTTCAGTCTCACTGTTGATGTATTCGTTACCAACTTTTGCTTGTACCGTTATTCTCTTGATGTCCATGTTGTGGATCTTCTGAAAGTATCTCCATCGTTATGTCTCACTGAAGGTAGAAATCAAGTCCGGTGACGATAAGTGTATGTATGTGTATGTATGTGTATGTATGTGTATGTATGTATGTATGTATGTGTATGTATGTATGTGTA
>NC_068987.1:37381163-37383203 GCF_001194135.2 Octopus bimaculoides
GTGTGTGTGTGTGTGTGTGTGTGTGTGTGTGTGTGCGTGCGTGTGTATGTGTGTATGTATGTATGTATGTGGATACATATATACATACATGCATACATATAAACAAACGCCCGCACAAAGTTTTTTTTTAATCGAAACTGAACCCGAGAGTTTGTTTTGCAACTCGAGTCTAACATACTGCGACCTTCAGGCGAGACCTGTTATAACTCAATATTAGTAGTATATTTATATCCTTTGATATGTGAGTGTTTGTGTGTCTCTGTGCGTGCTTGGGTGTTTGCGTGTGTATGACTGTCGCCTGGTTTAAAGAAAACATCACTACAAATTTAAAACGGGAAGTGCGCATGCACTCGTAAACATAAACTCTCCCCCCACCCACCCCCAAAAAACACACACACATAGCATCAAGACGTACACCCACTACCTTGGCTTAACTTCAAAAACTCTATACACATGTGCCCACGCATATGCATATGAGTGGGCATATGCACACTTTATACAAACACATAAAAGATAAACAACAATATACCATTAAACATTTTACTCACTACGCACTCATACTCACACAACCATACATACACACACACAAAGACACACACAAAGACACACAGAAATACACACAGAAATACACACACACACACACACACACACACACACACACACACACACACAAATTCTCTCAAGCCAAAACTCAAAAATTCCATTCCACCCAAAATAAAATCTCACTACAGAAACACAAAACACACACATATACAGCAAACATAAATAACTAATGCTTTTTAATCTCAACAAAAGCACAGCACATCCAAATCATTCAGCCATATAAAACATTTGCTTAAAACAAATCTATTCGAAATATTTATCTTTAATTACACAGTTAGAATCACTCATGAACATTCACAAAGAAACTTCCTCACTACACGCATATTTTTATTTTTGTTCTTTGACCACTGACAAAATAAACACCTATCCCAGATTTAGAAAATAACATCCTAACGCCAGATGACCACATTCTGGCACGCACATATACACTAACAAATATTTCCTTGATTAAATGTCAAAAAACAAAATTCTGAAGAAATACAAATGCCACGCGCGCACAAGCACACACACAGAGACACAAATACACACAACCACACACACACAAACACACACACACAACCACAAACACACACACACACACACACACAAAACACACACACGGACCTACATACAATTCACAAAACAATCTCCAAAATCACTCATTCGGGAAAAACACCATTCATTAAGGACTTTTTACATAACTCATCCGTAGACCCCCTTTCTAAAAGACAATACACTTAAAACCTTAAACACACGCACACACAACCAAGAGAAAACGTCCAAACAGCAACTCTCTAATTCGAAACATTTATAACACCCTCACAACTACCCTTGCAAACACCACATTACAAAACACTACGTTACAAAATGAAATGAAAACACCACATTACAAAATAACATGATTTACCAATGAATACGGTACAAACACAATGCAGTTAATTAACATGTAAAGCTAATTAATGAACAAACATAAGTACTAGGCCTTCTCCCACACATTAAAGGATAAAAATTCACCGCCAATACCGAATTGTAATAGTTTTCTTCTGAAGATAGATTTGTTTATTAGTCACTTTTCCCCATAGAATGGTATTTCTCTCTGGTTTTCAATCCTACACATTTAATCCGCCTCTGTTCCCAACCTAAATTTAGTCTATCTCAATAATTTCTGTATCATTATGTTTATCTTCTAAATTTTAGAATTAATCTTTAATTTTATTTCCACTACGTGAACCGTTTTTCTCCACCTCTCTTCCTTTTTACTCTTTATCTTATGATGTATGACTCACGTCCGAAATGTTATAACAGTCTATTTCATCGTCTTTGTGAAACTTTGTTTCTGTGGTCTTTCAGTTTGCTTTTTGACTTTATAGCATATGTATATATGTGTGTATCTATATCTATATATAGATGTATATATAGTGTATCTATATATATATGTATATATGTATATGTATATAT
>NC_068987.1:37383343-37386056 GCF_001194135.2 Octopus bimaculoides
TATATATATACACACACACACACATATATAATTATATGAACAAAGTAGGGTATCAGACTACCACTTGCTAGAAAGAGAAGCTGACACTCCAAAACCGTAAATTTCTCACTATTAATAAATACGCGCGAAGTTAATGTAGCAAATATAATAAATAGGCTTACCTTGAATAAATTACAAAAGCAAGAAACAGACATCCTTGTATCAAATGATTTCACTTTTGTACGTTTTGTATTCGAGGATCGTCAGCCAGGCTAACTGTATTCATGTACTTCATTTATTTTGTATGCATCTACCTTATTTCACTGTATTCATCTACTTTATTTGTATATTTTATTTGTATATTTTATCTATATAGGTTAAACTTGCTAACCACTTTATTATTATTATTATTATTATTATTATTATTATTATTATTATTATTATTATTATTATTATTATTATTATTATAGACGTCGCACAGTATACCATATAGTGAGGTTGTTGATTGAAGATATTGTGTCTACCGGAGGTTTGTACTGTTTGTCAAATTGCAACAAGGACCTCAGACAGACAGTACTTTTCACAATATGCGTGCAGTTCCAAGTAATGCCGACGTTTGCAATACATCTAGATTGTAGGGTGCTACTAAGGTTTTCAGATGTTTTTTTTTTCATATTGGGTGATATTCAACTTAATGCTTCGATGACAATAGGGATAACCTTTATGTTTGATTCTCGTAGCTGCCACATCTTAGCGATCTCAGTTCTCAGGTATCCATATTTATCAAACTTCAGTCTTTCTTTCACGTCAATTATTAGGCACTCTTGTTTATCCCTCCTGAAGGTTACTATATCCGGCCTTCAGCGCTCTAACACCTTGTCTGTCTGGAAATCAAAGTCCCAGAGGATTTTTGCCTTACCCTTTTCATCCATTATCCTTTCCGGTGTACCAAGCACCCGTAACCTCATATCTATACTTACAGCATAGTAGCCGGTGGAGGTTTTGGGCTACTTTGTCATGTCTTGAACTCTTTCTGCGCAAGACTTTCACAAGCACTAACAATGTGAATCACGCTTTCAACCCTCTTCCCACACATTCTGCAGAAGTCCGTTGCACTTGTGCGGTGCATATACTTTTTGACTGAGCTGGTATTTAATTTCTGGTCCTGGGCAGCGATGATTAGGCTTCAGTATTCTTTTTTAGGTCATCGTTGTTGAGCCACCTTCATGATGCTTCCAGGTCTTTTAATTTGTTGGTTTCACGGTGGAACTGACCATGTAATTCCATACGGAGTACGGTTTCTTCTCTCTCGTTGGCTGTTCTTGATCGAAATTCATGAGCCCTCTCAAGTTCAATTTGTTAATCCCTTCCGCACTAGCAGAATACTGTAGCAAGTCTTGTTTGTTGTTTATCAAGTATTTTGCCATGTTTCTTCTTTCACTATTGATGAACTTCCGTACGCTAATCAGCCACGTCCACTTTTACCTCCATTCATGTAGAGCCTGTGTACATTTGCCTTAGGGTGGAGGGTACCATTCATTGTCATTGTCTTTTGGGTAGTGTGAAATCTCCGCTTGTGTCAATCTCCGCTTATGCCCATTTCAGGATGGATGCACTATAGCAGACTACAGCAACAGCCCATATGTTGATGGCAGTCACAAAGTTCCTTGAGTTGAGCTTTGATTTCAAGAGAAGTTTGAGGCGCTTGAAGTGGGCAGTGATGACCTTGTCTTTCATTACTTTGTGCAAGATATTGTCCAGCTCCAGAATCTCAAGGTATTTGTACCCATCATCATCCAGATCTTCCATTCTCTTTTCGTTTGGCAATTCTATGCCCCTACAATTTACTGTTTTCCCCCTTTTCAAAGTAAGCACTGCACACTTCGAGATACCCAATTCCATCGCTATATCCTTGTTGCACATTTGCAATAAGGCTCTCAACCAGGTTCTCCATTTCAGGCTCTGTTTTTGCGAACAGCTTTAAATCAACCATGAAGAGAAGGTGGATGAGTTGAGGTCCATTCTTTCTCAGCTCATAGTGCACGTTGATTTTGCGTAGGACTACAGAAAGTGGGATCAAGGCTATAGCAAATAACAGAGGTGAACAATGGTCTCCTTGGAAGATACCTCTTTTGATTATTACCTCGGCTACGTGCTGACGCGCTGGTTGTCACAAGAAAGACGTGTTCTCCAACTAGGCATGCT
Organism: Octopus bimaculoides; assembly: GCF_001194135.2. Classification (NCBI taxonomy): domain Eukaryota; kingdom Metazoa; phylum Mollusca; class Cephalopoda; order Octopoda; family Octopodidae; genus Octopus; species Octopus bimaculoides. The sequence goes on from NC_068987.1 coordinate 37,385,528, forward strand.
GTTGTTGTTATTGCTGTTGTTGTTGTTCTTCTTCTTCCTATTATTATTATTATTATTATTATTATTATTATTATTATTATTATTATTATTATTATTATTATTATTATTATTATTATTATCATTATTATTATTATTATTATTATTATCATTCAGTAGTTTTATTTTTATAACGTGCTTTCACTTCACTACCGAGCGCAGCTCTGTGCGCCTTGGGTATGTGCTGTGGTTTGCTGTGGTGCTCTTATGTTTACTGTATTGAAAGTGTTTTGCGTAGAATGTGTGCAGTACCCAGTAGTGCAATTTTCTGTATGTTATATATATTATACTTAAGGCACCTAATATGATAGGAATTGTTTCTGTTTTTAGAATCCACATTCGAGTTATCTCTATTTCCAGGTCTTTGTATTTTGAATGTTTTTCCATTTCTTTTAGAGAAACGTTGTCATCTGCCTTTTAGAGAAACGTTGTCATCTGCTTTTAGAGAAACGTTGTCATCTGCCTTTTAGAGAAACGTTGTCATCTGCTTTTA
>NC_068987.1:37391156-37392463 GCF_001194135.2 Octopus bimaculoides
TATATATTTACATATACATATACGTATACGTGGTCTGATCAATAAGTATCTGGACTGTTCAAAGCTAAAGTAAAGAGAGTGAAGTCGCTTGACACAGTTTGCACTTAAACACTGTTGTGCATGCGCACTAACCTTTAACGGTATAGCTCAATTCCGCTGTTTACAACAGTGCCTGGAAGGAAGGTGTGTAGTGTGTGATCGTAGCATTGACAATGACAGAGAAAGTTGAGAGAGGAATCTGCATCAAATTTTGCCAAAAGCTTGGCGATACCTCTGAAAGTCTACGCAAAAGGTTCTAAAAGTTTTCATCATTCTCGACACAACCAAGGAGATCTTGTGCAACTGAAACCTGAGTGTATTTTCGGTCAACCGAAAGCAGCTTTAGCATAGTCTTGACAGATATGCGTCTCATACCCAAATCTTCAGAGGCAATGGACTGAACTGAACCATAACTAATCTGAAGATCCTTTGATAAATCACGGATGGGGATCGAGGATTTCTCTTCACAGCTGCACACACATCAGCGACGTTTTTCTCAGTTCTGTTGGTTGTGGGTCTCCGAGAACCTTCGTCACTATCGACATTTTTTCGGCCATCTTGAAAACTTCTGAACCACTCGTACACTTGTATGCGGCTCATAGACTCCTTTCCAAACACTTTCTGAAACTTTGCGTAGGCCTGAGCAGGTATCGCCATGACAACTTTCTCTGTTATGGTCAATGTGACGATCACACGCGACACACATTCCTTCCAAGCACTGCTGTAAACAGCGGAAGTGAGCTAGAATATTAAAACTTTGTGTGATATAATGCAACAAGCCATGAAGAAAACAATCTTTAAAACTTTGTCTCTTAAGACCATGAAAATCGAGCATACTTCAAGAGAAAGCATTGACAAATGCCTTCAACCCATATGGGGCAAAACCACATATGTGACACGAAGAAAAGAATACGGCACTGTGGAGGTCAGATTCGGGTCTAAAGAAGAAGCAAACGAACACTCCACAGTGCCTTTAAAATCAATTAATTTAGTACTGCTATCGACGTACCTACGAAGAAGAACATCAGAAATAAAAAAATAGGGGAGGTCCCAGCAAAGATTGACGTGGTGTGGCTCGTGGCGGCTGTTCTACTGGATCTGGAAAGCAGTATTACAATGCTGCAAATCACCATTCTACACCAACAAAACTGGTAGGGACCAAGGCCTGGAAATTCTGATCCAAGCAACTCAACAGGACTTAAAAGAAATCCCGGACCTTGTAAAACACCCTAACCATTAAGCCATGCGCCTTCATATATATATATATA
>NC_068987.1:37392584-37393779 GCF_001194135.2 Octopus bimaculoides
TACACATACACAAGGTTGACCAAAAGTCACCTGACAGTAAACCAAAACCTTTTAATTTCAAGATTTGTTTATTTTTAACAACTGAATGAATTAAACAAAAGCATCTGCATATCAAGTATTATGAACATTTAATTTTTTGAGCGACACGTTTTTCCATTCGAGTCAATACAGAATTACAGATATGTATGGAATTTTGATTTACTGTCGGGTGACTTTTGGCCAGCCCTGTATATATTCTTTTATTCTTTTATTTGTTTCAGTCATTTGACTGCGGCCATGCTGGAGCACCGCTTTTAGTCGACCAAATCTATCCCAGGACTTATTCTTGTAAGCCTAGAACTTATTCTATCGGTCTCTTTTGTCAAACCGCTAAGTTCTGGGGAAGTAAACACACCAACATCGGTTGTCAAACGATGGTGGGTATACATGTATATACGACGGACTTCTTTCAGTTTCCGTCTACCAAATCCACTCACAAGGATTTGGTCGGCCGGAGGCTATAGTAGAAGACACTTGCCCAAGGTGCCCCGCAGTGGAACTCAACCTGGAACCGTGTGGTTGGTAAGCAAGCTACTTACCACACAGCAGCCACTCCTGCGCCTGGAAACCTCCTTGCCATAACCGACGCAGTACTATGTGTGTGTGTGTGTGTGTGTGTGTGTGTGTGTGTGTGTGAGGCGCAGGCGTGTCTGTGAGGTAAGAAGCTTGCTTTCTAACCACATGGTTCCAAGTTCAGTCTTCAGTCCCACTGAGCAAGTGTCTTTTACTATAGCTTCGGGCCGACCAAAAGCCTTGTGAGTGGGTTTGGTAGACGGAAACTGAAAGAAGCCTGTCGTACATACATGAGTGTGCGCGCGTGTGTGTATGAAGAAGCGTGGGTTTGTCGTTATGGTATTCGGTTGACGATCGTAAGGTCGTGAATTCAATTTCCGGCGACGCGTTGTGTCCTTAAGCAAGACATTTTATTTCATATTGCTACAGTCTACTCAGCTGATAAAATGAGTTGTACCTGTATTTCTAAGGACCAGCCTTGTCACATTCTGTGTCACGCTGATTCCTGCTGAGAACTACGTTAAGGGTACACGTGTCTGTGAAGTGCGCAGCTATTTGCACGTTAATTTCACGAGCAGACTGTTCCGTTGTTTGGATCAACTGGAACCCTCCTCATCGTAACCGATGGAGTGGCATATATATA
>NC_068987.1:37400404-37401349 GCF_001194135.2 Octopus bimaculoides
ATATATCTGTCTGTTTATCTATCTATCTATCTATCTATCTATCTATCTATCTATCTATCTATCTATCTATCTATCTATCTATCTATCTACTTACCGAATTATCTATCATTAATCCTTTACCTAATGTATTGAGTACTACATCATCTAATGTTTTAACGTTCAGTTACGCCCATTCGTGTCAAAAATCTTTACATTAGTCTGCGTATGTGTGTGTGTGTGTATGTGTGTGTGTATGTGTGTGTGTGTGTGAGAGAGAGAGAGAGAGAGAGTGTGAGAGAGAGAGAGTGAGAGAGAGAGAGGGTGAGAGAGAGAGAGAGAGTGAATAATTGAGTGTATGTGTGAGTATATATGAATGTGTTTCTATGCATATACATATACCTATAAATCGAAATATCTACATCTATCTATCAATCTGTCTGTCTGTCTGTCTGTCTGCTTGTTTGTCTGTATGTATGTATGTATGTATGTATGTATGTCTATCTATCTATCTATCTATCTATCTATCTATCTATCTATCTATCTATCTAACTATCTATCTATCTCTCTCTCTCTCGCTCTCTCTCTCTCTCTCTCTCTCTCTCTCTATATATATATATATATACACACACACACATATACATATATATATACTCAATCCAAACGTGAGCAAGAAAAAACACGAAGAAACAACAACGCGAGGACGTGGAATAAGTACAGGAAAGGAAAGAAAACAAAGGGGATTTCATGTTTCGAGCGAAGCTCTTCGTCAGAAATATAGAAAAAGTCCAAAGAAGGGAAGACGAAGAAAGAAAATCGCAATTCTTTCTTTCACTGTTTTACTTGATTCAGTCATTTGACTGCGGTCATGCTGGAGCACCGCTTTTTAGTCAAAGAAAACAACCCCAGGACTTATTCTTTGTAAACCCGGTACTTATTCTATCGGTCTCTTTTGCCGAACCGCTAAGT
>NC_068987.1:37402068-37411402 GCF_001194135.2 Octopus bimaculoides
TATATATATATATATATATGTATATGTACGTACATACAAAGACTGAGCAGACTGTCAACTTTCGGCGTAATAAGCATATTAAATCATTCTACACAACGTTCGAGTTGTACATCAGATGTTTGTCCATCATAAGATATATTTTTACTATTCTTTACAACTTTTGCATTACTAAGACTCTCTATATATGTACATGCATACGCAGATATATACACATTGATATGTATGTATATATATATATGTGTGTGTAAATATATATATGCACACACACACACACACACACCACACATACAAACACAAACATCGAGTAGGAGTGGGGTAATAATGTTTCGTTAGTGATGAATAAAAGCTATGATGACTGTGAACTGTATCAAATGAAAGACGATTTCGTTTCTCGGCTGCGTCACTTCCTCAACAGTTATGTCCCAGTCTCCATCTCAACATTCCGTGTCACATCAATGGAACTTACACATCATACATAGTGATATCCCAAAACTTCATAAACAATTGTCAAATTCTGTTATGATTTGGTGAATGTTTGTGGTGATGGTGATGGTGTTGGTGGTGGTAGTTTTAGTGATGAAGATAGTGATGATGTAGGGGTGGTGACATTAGTAATGGAGTTAATAGGTAGTTGCGGTGTTGTTGGTCGGATGGTGCTGTAGAGCTTGGGTGGTGGCGCGTCGCTAGTAATGGTGCGATGGTAGTGATTGCAGTAGTGGAAGTGATGCTGGTGCTGGTGGTAGTATAGATGGAAATGGTGGTAGTGATAGTGATGGTTGTGGTGATGATAGCGGTGGTGGTGGTGGTAGTGATATCGTGTTTGTTGTTTGTAGTAATAGTTGTAGTGGTGATGGTAATTATGGTAGAGGTGGTGGTGGTTGTGGTGGCAGTGATGGTGGTGACAGTACAGAGGCTGATGCTGACAAGCGCTGTTGTGTTATTGGACGCTCAGGAAAGGAAAGAAAAGAAAGAAAAGCTGTTAAAATGAATCTGTCCTTTCTAATTTCGATTCCCGGTTGAAGTACTTACATTTCACTTAAGGTTTTTAATTCCCTCGGGGTCAAATGTAGAAATGTTACGTTATCCGTCACTTTGTTGGAAACGATGAACAATGCTTGGATAGGAGGTTAGCAATCAGGCAAGATTGCTTTCGTATCTTGCTTTCGACACTTTCTGCTTTGGGGATCAAGATACTCCGTTTTCAACAGAAAAGTACAAAAGCAACAACTAGCAACCGTGGGTGGTGCATATCATCTCCGGTGGTTATTGCTTAGCTCTAGATCAGATATGATCCGGTAGAATTATGATAAAAAGTGTCACAGCTCTGACAGTCTCTCCTTTATTTATATATAATCTACCGAGGATTACATTAAAATGTTAGGGTGTGGTTTATGAGCGATTTGGCAGCTATTTCTAACAGGCTCCATCATTGTTTAAAGCTTTAAGCAACGGCAACACTAAAATCTATGCATGTTCTACCAGCTTGAAGTTATTATTATGATGATCATCATCATCATCACCATCTTCTTCCTACTACTGAAACACCAATCGTCAAGATGTTCCTTTCCAGATACTCTTCAGTTGAGTAATCATCACTGGTTCCTAAACTTTCGTCACTCGGAAATCTGCTACCGTGTTGAAACCTGCCTAGACGTTGATGTTGTCAGACTAGGATTTTCTGTTTCGTTTTCCTATAACTGTGACCAGGAGCATGGGTTTTGGTCAGTGAATCTTACCAGACATATGCCCAAATTAATTGAATTTCGACACTTCACTGTTTCCGTCAGCTAGCATATTTAGCGACCTACTACTGGAAATAACATTTTCTCTTTTTTCTTTGCACGAGATACGTATCAGTCTTCTGAAGTACTTATACTTGAACACCTTGATTCTACATTCGGTGTCTGCTTTGAGTGTTCGGTTTTCATATCTATACAGGAAGATCGGAGTCACTAGGGACTAAAACAGTATAAGTTTCGTCGGAAAACTGTTGGATTTGCTTTTCCATATGACATTCAGTTTTGTCATTACAGATGATACTATGCTAGGCTGAGCTTTCAATTCTTTTAATGAGCTGCCAGCCTTGCTCAAAGTAGATTCGAGATATTTAAAATTTAATGTTTGCATTAATGTTTGCTGATGTGTTCTGGTTGTGGTTATTGATCAGAATCTTGAACTTTTCCAATCTGACCTCCATTGCGTACGCTTTTGATGCTGTTTCTAGTCTGATGGTGAGTTCCTGGAGTTCTGTTTTGCTGCCTCCTATTAGGTCGATATCAGGAAACAGCAGCGGTCCTCCGATGGAAATGGAGATGTGGAGGTCATATACTGTCTCCTACATGACATTTTCCGGGAGGTTTTATGAGGGATCAGTGTATTGACTAGGATAAAATTGTTGCAGTCCCCTATTGTTTATATCTTCAATCCTGAACTACCCTGCTGTCTCTGCTTTAATTTAGCATTCTCGTCTCTCAAGACAATAAAGACATGTTTCTTTGGAGATGATGATTTTCTGTAAGTAGTTAGAAAACTCTTTAACTCCATCATCGTTATATTCAAGTATTGGATTACAGACTTCAATATTGATAATGTTTTGGTGTTTCTCAGGACGATGCTGGCGACCAGTGTGCAGCCGATGACTGAATTTATTCTGTTCTTGTTGACGATGTTGTTGTTTGGTGTCATCTCCGCTGGACTACAATTTATAGCCTACGTTTTGTAGTTACTTCTCCAAATCCAGTCAAGATGACTTGACTTCAACCATTCCTAACACGTCCCATATGTTCTTGGCGTGTTCATGAATAGTTTCTTCTTTCTATATTCAGAATTTGGAAGGTCTATATCCAAAAGACAATGTTTTCTTCGGGGAGCTTGATGGTTGCCTCCGTTAGTATTTTTGTAATTGTCACTTTGATTGCCTCCACTCAGGGAATTTACGATGGAAAACACTGTCGTTGTTTATCCAGCTCGACCGATTTTCACTGTGTGTTCATCATGGCATTTCCGCGAGCTAAAGAAATGATTAGGAACGCCTATCGCATCTCCAAGTGAAATTGGATGGATTGTACCCGTGTCACATTGATTATGTCCAAGAATTATGTTATGGTTACATGTGTCTATAGAATACCCAACCACTATTACACATGCTAATTTTTTAAGCAATGGAAAACCATATGGTTGTGCAAGTGTATAAATACATAATACATACATACATATGCACACATAAATACATACGTGTATATACACCCTCAGGCACAAACAGACATTTGTATATGACGTGTTTGTGTTGTTGCTTATGTCGTATCCCTTTATGTCACGTAACTTAGCGCTTTGACAAATCGATATCAATGAGATATGTACCAGGGACGATATGAGGTTAGTACTCTAGCATGGTCGTAGTCCAAAACAAAGTAGGAAGACAATCATTAAACTTGATGCTGCTGTTGCTGTTGCTGTTGCTTACTGCTGTTCCTGTCGTGCTGGTAATCTAACTCGCGATCAGACATGATCAATCTGACCTATTAATGATCAAACATGTTCCATGCAAATATTTTGGATAATTTAGAGCAGCGGTCATCAACCTTTATTGCAGACTGGTATCATGCAAGAAAAAGTTTTGTAGGGACGGCGGGATCACGCGCATAACAAAACACAGTAAAGTGCAAAATGTATCATTTAACTATTATAAATATAATACAAACACATTCTGCAGACTGCGATAGAGAATAAAATAGAAATAAAATTTTAAAATTCAATTTTTGTGAGCTGTCCGGTACCAAATGATTCACAGCTCAGTGGTTGGGGAACTGGTTTAAATGATGGTAGTGTATAACAAATTTTAAGATATAGTTAATATCATCTGTAGTTAGAGTAAAGATTTATCACACCAAAGACTAAAGACTTGTTGCACCAGATGTTTTAATTGACGTATTACTGTTGACTCTAACTAAAACAATGTTAACATTATGATAAACTCTAAACTGAATAGTTATATAAAGTTAGCTCAATTAAAGTGATACTAAATGCAATAAAGATATTTATCACAAGCACAAGCCCACTCATTTGTCAGAAGACTGGATCATGCCAAGTACATGATTAGTCGTGATTTCATCGTCCTCTGAAGAACGAAGCGCAAAGTTATCCTCGGACGATTTGAACTCAGAACGTATGAGGACTTAACGAAATACTTTGTTCAACACTCTTTTACTTTTGTCATCCATTGTTCAAATAATGTTAACCTTAATATGTCATGACAAATGTTTTGAGGGCAAATATTGCTAAATCGAAATAATATTGATAAACAGAATGAGTAACTTAACACATGCAAGGTTGGAGTTAAACTAATTGTAGTTTGCTCGAATTATATTAGTCTCAGTAAAGTTAATCCGAATTATATTAATCTAAGTGATGGTAGTCAGAATGACATTAAACTTGACGAGATTATCTCGAATGAGGTTGTCGTATAATATCACTTCGAATAGTCCAAATGTTGATTATTTTAAATAATATTCAAGATGAAGATATAGTTAAATCCAAATATATCATTTCAGCTGACTGTAACATGGATGAAATAAGCGGAAAATAATGTTAGTAAGAATGATGTTATAAAAGATGTTAGCTCATGTAACTTACAGGCGCCAGTCTATCACACTGGTTGCTGGTTGTTGTAAAAATAACCAGAAATGATAGGGATAAGGGCGATTGTAGAGTGAGACAGGGGCAGGAGCAACTGCTTGGGGCACATGATTGATCTGGTTGCTTATAAATAATATTTCAAAATATTTTGATTAGATAGTAGGATATGTCATACAAAACTGACCAAGTAGCTAACTAAACAGCATAATTCAAGTCTAATATTTTGTAAGTTAAAATACTGTTATAGTACAATAATTCCTCTCTAGTAGTGATGCAAACGGGTCAACTGATTAATCAGTCAATAAGTCATTAGTCAATATCTTATTTAAAAAATTATGATACACTAACGTTAGCTATATACATGTATGTAGAGGGGGAGAAATTCTCTCACAACTACTACTACTACCTGTATCTTACTGTTTTACTACACCTCCCCAACACCCTATCTCCCTTATTCCCTCTTTGTCACCTTTTTTCAGTACTTTTCCCAACATACTCTTGAGTTATTTGCTTTCATTATCACACTCTTTGTCTCTTCCACTCTGTTCCTTTCCCTCACTCTTTTTCTCTTTCCACACACCAAGAAGTTAGTCAGTTTTCTCTCAATCTCTCTCTCTCTCTCTCTCTCTCTCTCGCACACACACACACACTCTCTCTCTCTCGCACACACACACACTCTTTCTCTCTCTCGCACCCACACACACGCTCTCTCTCTCGCACACACACACACACACACTCTTTCTCTCTCTCTCTTTCTTTCTCATATACAAAGCAATGCTTATTTATTATAAGATATCCCTTAATCAACTCAATGTTTCTGTGGGCCTGACAGCAATACCTTTATTAATGCAATCATCTTCACTAAGAATTATATTTGTAGCGATTCTTTTTCACTGTTGACATATTGGTTTCATTATTTTGTTAGATGCATTATTTAAGTCAATCAGAAAGTAGACGTCTGTGGTAAATTTCTAGCTGTTTATTCAGAATATACGACTGGGTATTTGGACATTTTGCTTGACACCAGACAGATCTAGCAGTTGACCGGCCGAGTATTTTTTCACACAAACACATAAGAAGAGACAACACAGAACAGAATCGTATCTCAGCTGTCATAAAACATGAAACGCTTTAGATTAAATGAGCAATCTTTTGGCAAAGGCTATTTCTATCTATTTAATTACACGCATGTTAACCTGATTTTCCTGTACTTCTGTGACATGATTTATTAGCACACGTGTGACACTAAAACTTATTCAAAAACATTGAACACTGAAACCTAAGACGAGAAATAAAGTAACAGAAGCTTTTAAATAATGCCCTCTTTCAGACGAATAGTCATGTACTCCATCTGCTTCTACATTCTTGCTCTCATTACCATGCGCTATATGGTATTTTAGGCAAAAGTTTTACCACTGTTGATAGTGATGTAGGTAAAACTGAAATCTTAATCGAAAATCTGCGGAAACTGCAATGTCAATTTTATATACTGCTAACAGAATCAAAATATGTCACTAAAAGTTTGCAACTGGAAAAGAAACTATAAACAAATGAAGAAACGGAAAACACATTTTGAAGAGAAGCGTCATGGAACCTGATACAAATACAGAATCATTATTTTGAACATCTGTATTTTATAACATTGCCAATTCTGGTGTTGATGGTCTCATAAGAAAATTTAAAGGTGCTAAGAAACTTTCCGATATAGTTTTATTCTTATGGCAATATCTATCAATCTATATCGGAAAATCTTTTGACCATAGAGTGTGTGTCTCATTTGCAGAAAGTTATATTGCTGACAATGACATAAACATTATGATCGATACATTATAGCAACAATGGCAAACTGTAAGTTAACTCCATACAATCACTGCATAGACAAACATAGAACTACAAGATGGAAAACATCGTTCCATGACTTTGTGCATCACTCCCGACTTTACTCATCATACCTGTAACGGTATCTTCGCCAGGACGTTTAATCAGTGGTAAAAAGAAAAAAAAAAAAACTAAGTGCAAATATGCGACAAGATCATTTGGTAGTCTTAACTCGGCATCGAATCGGAACTTTATCGAACTATTTAGAACATTTGTACATGAACGATCTTCGCAGTGTTTCTAAAAAAGGGAAAACACTGTTAGTCATAATATTTGGTAATAAGTAGACAATTACAATTAAGCTATTTTTGGTTTCGGTAATGAGTGAGGGGTTCCTAAACAGTCTTCCGTAGAGTATATCTCTTTCTCTCGACGGACATATTCAGCTGTATGTGATACAAAGCAAAGTTTTAAGAAGAATGCCGATTTACGAATATGAAAAACAAACTTTTACTATTATACAAAGGCTAAATATGTATTTATTATACATTTGGTAAACTATTTTCACATTTACATTTATCCATAACTACGCTATGTTGCTACTTCTGATATACGAGGTGGTAACAAAATGTTCTTGGACTAGTTATATTTAATAAAATATAACTTATTTACTTCAGTTTTGACATCATCTCCTTCGAAATAGTCATTTTGCGCAGCAATATACCGGTCCCAGCATTCTTGCCACTTTTGGAATCCTGCCTGGAAGTCGTTTTCCGTAAGCGAGTCGAGGACCTTCTGCAATTCGCTCGGGATCTCGACAACGGTGTTAAACGGAAACCCTTTAGCTGCATTCTCATCTTGGAGAAGAGATGGAATTCCGCAGGCGCTAAATCTGGCGGATAAGGCGGGTGCGGAAGCGATACCATGTTGTCTTTGTTGAGAAACTTACGAGTGGGGAGAGCTCGGTGACAGGGTGCATTGTCGCCGTGAAGAATCCAATTCTTCGCGCTCCACAGATCCGGTCGCTTTCACCGAATATCCTCCCTCAAACGCTTCACGATGTCGCAGTAGATCTCTCGATTGACCGTCTGGCCCTGGGGGGCGAATTCTCGATGCAGAGTATCACATTTCCAGATCGCTTATCGTCTTGTAGGGATGTTCTTCCGCTTTTGAAACGCATGTGCCACTAGAATCATTGCCTTAAACCTATTGCCTCGTCGCCGTAAGCTTGCCGAAGCATGCCCAGAGTCTCAGTAGCAGACTTTCCAAGTTTAACGCAAAATTTCACATTGGCCCTTTGTTCCTGTCCATGACAAAATCGCGGACTACAGCATGCACGTGATCACAAAAAAAAACAAATTTCGCAACTTGCGAAATAAACATAGCGATGTCACTCAGCACACTGCTTCATGAAGGTCACTACTAGCTCTCACTCCACACGCAACCGTGTGCTGCCATCTGTAGGCGCGCTACGGAACTAGTCCGGGAACTTTTTGATACCACCTCGTATAATCCCAGCAATCAACGTTGTACTATTATATAATGACTCTATAATAGTCAGAGCTTGTTACATTCTTTATAAGATATCTTCTTAATTCGGACTGTTGAAAGTCGAGATAACTGATCCTTAATGATGCTTTAATAACGTTGAAACTACGTTTTTTTATCTTTTTTAGTTTTTTACTTGTTTAATTCGACTGCGACCACGCTGAGGGTACCACCTGAAGAATGTTTTAATCGAATGAATCGACTGCAGTGCTTAATTATTTTGTTAAGCTTGGTACTCATCCTCTCGGTCTCCTTTTGTCGAACCGCTACATTACGAGGATGTAAATACACCAACACCAGTTACTTACTTTCCACTGTTTGGCAGTATTGTTTCAGTCATCAAAGAAAATATTTTCAAAGCGATAACATAACTTTTACATTGTCTGCTGGGTCATAGTTACTATGTATCTCTCTATGTATTTTTTACCATTCGTACAGAAGTATATTCTGTAACTATGATTCAGCAGACATAAGTACTACAATGTCAAAGTGACAACAAAACGGCTACTTAATTTGAAGAAAGCCTTCTAGGAAATGCTGGTCACGTGGAGTTCGTTACGCGAAAAAATTCTTGCGGTGAATTGGAGGATCGTTAGAGCGTTGGTTAGAAAGCTACCGGTATTTGTTCCCGCTCTTTGCGCTCTGAGTTCAAATCTCACCGAAGTCGATTTTACCTTTCGGGATCTGTATAAAAGTACCAATCCAGAACAATGGTTTAGCGGAACTGTAAGAACGTGGGATATCTTCTTTAATCTTTTACTTGTTTCAGTCATTAGACTGCAGCCCTGCTGGGTCACCGCTTGAAGAATTTTTAGTCGAATGAATCGACCCCAGTCACTTTATATTTTTCATTTTTTAAGCCTATCTATCGATTTCTTTCACCAAACCGCTAGTTTTTGGGGATGTAGACACACTAACACCGGTTGTCAAGCAGTACTGAGGGATAAAAACAGAAACAAAGACACACACACACACACAGAGGCTTCTTTCAGTTTCCGTCGACCAAATTCACTCACAAGGCTTTGGTCGGCCCGCGGCCATAGAAGAAGACGCTTGTACAAGGTGTCACACAGCGGGACTGGACTCGGAACTATTTGTTTGGGAAGCAAGCTTCTTATTACGCAGCGGCGACTGCGCCTAAGGTGCTTTGTGGTATGTTCCCAGCTTCTTGCGTTCTGAGAACAAATCTTGTCATGCCCTTTACGCATGGCAGATTTCATCTATCACCCAAGTTGCTCCACCTAGCAACTTGGGTTCATTCGTGCCACCTCTCCAGTTTGAAGATACTTTCATCTCTACCATCCTGTAAAAGGTCACAAGCCACTTGCCTATA
>NC_068987.1:37412848-37423725 GCF_001194135.2 Octopus bimaculoides
AGAGTTACCTTCTTTTAGATGAACAGCTAAAGTGCTGAAAGGTATAATTTGCAGCTGGTCCGTTGGTGTACCTGCAAGTGACCTTCAGGAGGCAATTCCCTGACGTGCTAATTAGCTCATAGCTGAGCGCCGGATACACACGCAAACACAAGCACATACACACGCAAACGTCTACGCAGAGACACACGCGCGTACACACACACACGCACACACACACACACACACACACACACACACACATTTATTAAGTCATTTTTAAGTTATGTTTTGTGCCCATTCAAGTAGGGAATCGTTGTTGACCGAGATGTATCCAGATATATGTGGCTTGTTTCAGATATTGTTGAGGGAGATGGGATCTTTTTCTTTGACTTGTTTTGGCGTAATGTTAAATAGAGCAAGGCCTGTTGAAGAAAAGGGATCGTATAACATTGTATTTATGTGTTGTAAGACTGAATTGGGCAGGGGACGGATGGCATGTAGTCCCAGTCTTGCATGAATTTGATGTTAAGATTTTTTGAGTAATGCTGCTGTCATATCTCCACGTTGTGCAAATGATGGAGCGCTCATGGCGGCGCTGGAGAGAATAAAGTTTCAGTGTTTTAAGGTGATCCCAATAATCAAGATCAGTTAAGTATTATATCTTTTAGTGAATGCTTTCTGGAGTGATTCAATTCCCGTACTGTTTGTTTGGTGTGGGGAGACCACACAGTGAGCTGCTGTATTTTTGGTGTAGCCTTACAAAGAAGCAAGAAAGGTAATGATGGCATTTTGTTCTCCAGACCAGAAAGTTTTGAGGATCCAGGAGCTCATCCTGCGAGCCATATTGACTTTATTATTGATGTGAGCACTTCAGCCAAGATTGTTGTCAGCAATTACTCCTAAGACTCTAATATTATTGGACATTGTGAGTAGTTTCCCTGAAGTTACCCTGAAGGAAGAGAATATGTTTAGCGCATTGTTTTAGCACATTCTCTTTTCCAAACCACATTAGTTAAATTTTCCCCTCGTTTAACAGCATGATTTTGTTCGCCAATTGTTAAGGGTTCAAAGTTCGGAGTCGAGTAAAGTGCGTGTTATACTTGCAGGGAAGTCGGAAGGTGTCGGTTGGTTAGTTCACAAGGAATATTGATTGTTGCCTTGTAAAGAAAGTTACCAATTCGTTGCATTGTTTTTACTGTTGTCTGATTATCTTATTTATTGTGTGTAACAAATTACGTTACAACATCTGGCGACGAGGGTTTGGAAGCTCACGTAAGTTATTTAACAATTTGTTCGTGATACAACTTGTTAAATAATGGACGATCTATTAGCTTCTATACTACAGTTTCAGAAGCAAGAACAAGAGCAGCAACAGGAGTTGCAGAACTATTACAGCATCAACTACAAAAACATCAATTATTGGGGCTATACTCAAAGAATTCCAAAAATGAGGTAAGTTCGTTTTCGCCAGACGGTGTTTCGAATTCGATTAATGAATTCAGTTATAACCCAGAGGAGGGTATAACTTTTGCATCGTACTGCAGAAGGTATGAGAAGATTTTTAAGCAAGATTGCAAATCATGGTCGTACGAACAAAGAGTGATATTATTATTGCGAAAATTTGCTCCGTTAGAACATGAACGTTACCGTAATTTCATATTGCCCCAAAATCCCAATGAAATTTATTTTAAAGAAACAATAGAATTACTGTCTAACAGATTCGGTGATAAAACTTCTCTATTTAATACTCGAATGGAGTGCTGGAATATAACGAAAAGAGAGAATGATGATTTTATCACATACGCAGGAACATTCAACAAATTTTAAACTCAAAGAACTTACATCTGAGATGTTCAAGTGTCTTATTTTGGTACAAGGCCTTATAGCAAGCATAGATACAGAAATTCAGGCAAGAATTCTTTCTAAATTGGAGCAAGTGAACCATGATCTAACCTTACAGTCCGTGGCAGAAGAGTGGTAAAGGATGGTAAAATTGAAACATGATGCAGAAAAAATTCAAGAAAAGGATTCCTCAAAAATACAGATATGCTGACCAGAAACGTACAACCAATAAAGAGCGCCACGTCCTAATCCATGTTATGGATGTAGAGGTATGCATTTCAGAAAAGACTGTCCATTTAAAAATCAAAAATATTACAGTTGCAAAAGAATTGGTCACAAAAGTTCACACTGAAGAACAAAATTACATAGGTCAAACATTAAAATTCCTAGAGTGCTCTCAACAGAAACAAAAATCGACTCCCAATAAGAAAATTCGTGCATGTAAAATTAAATGGAATACATATTAAACTTCAATTGGATGCTGGAAGTGATATTTCAATTATAAATAGGGACACATAGAATAAAATAGGGAAACCTATGTTGAGAAAAACAGCGAAATCTGCTCGTAACGTGACGGGCGACAAATTACATTTCATAGGTGAAATGTGGACTAATGTCACATTTCGAGGGAAAACATACAAGGCGAAAGTCTTCGTCGTTAAAAATACAACCGATCTGTTTGGTAGCGATTGGTTAGAATTATTCGATTCATGGAACCTCCCCATAAATCTCTATTGTAAATCGTAAATGGTTGTCCCTCTAAAACTAATTCGTCAGAAGAGTTAAAGAGAAAATTTGAAAAGATATTTTCGCAAATACTCTCGGACAAACTAGGTCTATGCACAAAGACTGAAGCGTGTTTTGAATAAGATGATAACGTTACACCTGTGTTCAATCCTAATAGGAAAGTGCCTTTTGCAGCAAGAAAGCAAGTGGACGATGAGTTGGGTAGATTGGGAAAAAAACTGAATCGCTGAAAAAGTGGATTACGCGAAGTGGGCAGCTCCGACTGTATGTATAAAGAAGAAAAATAACAAAATTAGGTTGTGTGCCTATTTTCCGACCGGTTTAAATGACTGTTTAAAAATGAACAATTATTCACCACCGACTCCAGAAGATATTTTTATAAAACTAAACGGAGGAAAAATATTTTCAAAACTCGATCTGTCGGACGCATATCTGCAAATCAAAGTAGATAAAAACTGCTCAAAGCTGTTAATGGTCAACACACACAGAGGTCTATACAAATACAATAGACTGAAGGTAGCACCTTCAATGGACGTGAGGTTGGCAGACTGTCAATTTGCTATTCCTTACCTTGATGACGTGTTAATCAAAACCGAATCACGGAATGAGCATATCGAACATGCGAAGAGGGTCGTTAAAAAAATTAAGGACTATGGTTTCACACTCAGTGAAGAGAAATATGAATATTTTTTGCCTAAAATAAAATACCTAGGTCAAATAATAGATAAGAATGGAAGACGTCTTGACCCATCGAGGGCGGACGCAATCAAGAATATGCCTCATCCTACGAATATACCAACATTTACAAGCTTTCCCTGGCCTAGCAAATTACTATCAACAGTATATTCCTAATATACATAAATTGAGAGCACCATTAAACGATTTACTAAAAAAAAAAAAGAAAAGAGAATTGGTCAACAGAGTGCCAAAACGCATTTGAAGACAAAGTAAATACTAATTTCCGAGTTGTCACTCGCACATTTCAATCCTAGAATGGATATTGTTGTAGCGCCTGATGCTTCGGAGTATGGAATAGGAGCAGTCTTGCTACACATGTATAAAGATGGAAATATGAAGCCAGTAATTCATGCTTCACGTTCGCTAGTAGCAGCGGAGAAAAAAGTATAGTAAGATAGAGAATGAACCTCTATCGATTAATTTCACAAACTTTTACATGGTAGAAGTTCTTTGTTACAAACCAACCATCGACGATTACTATCAATTGTTAGATTGAAGAAGGGATTGCCTAACCATACTGTGGGCTGACTACAACGCTGGGGTACAATATTTCTGAACTACAGTTTTAAGATGCAATATATTCTGTCGAAGAAAATTGGTCATGCAGACTGCTTATCGAGGCTAATTCCCAAGAGCATGAAACTGCTACAAGAGATCGTGATAACATCATTGCAGTTAGAAAATGAAGTAAGAAGTATTGTGTGTAATATAATCCAAGAACTGCCGGTGACAGTGCAAAATATAAAAATGAAATCCGTAGAAGTTATTTTACATTACAAAAATAGAAGAAACATCGAAAAATAAGCATAATAAAAATGCAAATTCAAATAATTTCTCACTATGCGACGATATCTTAATGTACGTGCAGAGAGTAGTAGTACCAAGTGCACAACAGAAACGAGTATTGCAACAATTCCACTGTGGGCACCCGGGAATGTCCAGAATTAAAGCTTTAATGAGGAGCTTTGTCTATTGGCTAACCATGGACAGGGGCAATTGGTGAAAGCATGTAGAGGCTGTTCGTTGGAAAGCAAAGGACCACCACTAAAATATCAATTGTGACCGGAGACTGAGAGCCCATGGTCCAGGATACATATCGACTACGCTAGACCAGTGAACGGCGCATACTCTCTAATCGTTGTGGATAGTTACACAAAGTTGTCAGAGGCATGCACATTTAATAA
This sequence comes from Octopus bimaculoides, assembly GCF_001194135.2. Classification (NCBI taxonomy): domain Eukaryota; kingdom Metazoa; phylum Mollusca; class Cephalopoda; order Octopoda; family Octopodidae; genus Octopus; species Octopus bimaculoides. Next base: position 37,417,339 of record NC_068987.1, read on the forward strand.
ACTCAGCAAAGACAACAATAAAGTTCCTGCTCGAGTTATTTGCTCGATACAGTGTTCCAGAAACTTTAGTTTCAGATAATGGAACACAATTCACGGGATATGAATTAAGAAATTTCTGCAAAATATATGCCATTAAAGCACATCTTTACCCCGTACTACCACCCGAGATCAAATGGGCAGGTGGAAAGATTTGTCGACACGTTCAAACCAGCTCTAAGAAAAGCTAGGAACGAGCTAGATAATGACGAGGCACTAACGAAATTTTTGAGAGTATAAAGAATAACGTCAAATCCAAATACTAATTCAGGGAAGTCACCAGCAGAGTTAATGTTCGCGTGTAAAATAAAATTGATCTTCGATAAATTATTGCCAGGAAAATATACATATAATGGAAAAAAAAAACATTTGATGGAAATACAAAAAGTATTATAAAACATTTCGAAGTAGGAGATAAAGTCCATCTTACAAACCACAAAAATTGTAAAGAAAGTTGGGAGGATGACTGTGTAATCAAAAGATTAGGTAACATGATGTAGTTAATTAAAGGACAACTTTCGGAACATAAGAGACACCTTAACAAGTTAAAGATGAGACATACAGAAGAACGAAGGGTAATACCAATGGAAGTCTTCTATGAGATGTTTGGAGTGCCAGCACCGAGAGATATTGAACTCCCTAGAACTAGTTTCAGAAAACGAAAACAGACTGAATATCAGGATGTAACACCTAAACGAAAGGATATTAAATTTTCAAAGAAGAAAAAAAGAGTGCCAACAAGAATGCTTAGTACTACGAACAGAAAAAGTGCTGTGTGCAACGAAAAATACTACCTTAAAATTCGGGCACCAATTAAGATACATCAGCTAAAGAAAACAAGAAAAAAGAGGTGTTGGAAATAAAAAAAAATTAAATAAAAGAAATTCCACATTTTCACAGTAGTTGAAATCTCAAAAGCGATGTTGTGATGAGAGTTAGGACGCTCCCTTGCGAGAGAGAGACTGGTACAAATAACAACAATCCGAGTGAGTTGAAGGTTCAGAGTTCGGAGTCGACTGAAGTTCGTGTCAGGTCACAGTGAGTCGGAAGATGTCGGTTGTCTAGTTCACAAGAAATATTAATTGTTGGTTCATAAAGAGAGTTGTTAGTTCGTTACATTGTCTTTATAGCTATCTGGTTATCTTATTTATTGTACGTAACAAATTACGTTACAACAATATATATGCCAAATGAACCGTAGTACTTATTTTTAAGTCTCATGTCTATACCATTGGCTTTTCTTGTGAAACTATTAAGTTAGAAACGGAAACAAACCAATACCGGCTGTCAATTGGCGAGACATTTATATAAACGGAAAGACACACTCACACAAACACACACACACACACGCACCCACACCTCTACACGCTACGGTCTTCCAAACAGCTTCCGTCCCCAAATTCAGTCACCAAGTCAGTTATATTAGCTACAAGAGAAGACACTTTCCCAAGGTGCAGTGGAAATCTGCCAGAAACCATGTACTTGCGAAAACAAACTTGTTAACCAGTTTCAGTGTGTGTGAGTGTGTGAGCGCGCGCACTTCTGTGTGCATAACCAACTTTTAGCTTACTATCAAAAACTAATGTTTACATGTAAACCTACAAATACCTGTTTCCATTTATATATTGAATTCTCTCTCCATCTCTTGCTTCCCTCTCTCTATCCTGATGTGTGTGTGTGTATGTGTGTGCATACTTGCTTCTGTTGATGTGAGTGCAGTTATTTCGCCTCTAGGTCAATTCATATTTGTATACATACACTTATTTTATATGAATAAAGAAATAAAAATGCATAAGTACACTGACACTCAGACATATATTGATAAACACTGACGCATTCACCCATTGAAATAAACAAACTTATTAATAATAACATTAATCCTGACAGGCAAATATATGCACACATGCACAAAGTGAAACTGCCTAAATAAATACTCACTACGCGTAAATGTACAAGTTGTGAGAATAAAAATAACATTCTTCTCAGTCATTAATATTTAGGTACTTATAGATGAGGGACGTCTTGTCTATGAAGGCGAGATAGGCAGTTCTTTCTCAGATTGCAATCGTAAGTGTATATGATCAAAAACAAAAGACTAAATGATCACCACTTCATCACGAAAATTTACTGTACTGAATTTAGAGTAAAATTCAAGGAATAGTTACTATTTTTATGTTAGGGAGGCAGAGAATACGCTAACTTTAAAGTTCGATGTAGGTATTAATGCATAACAAAGCTATCTCCTCGCTCCGCGAAGCAGAAGAATTTTTTTTACAGCTTGCTTTCGTAATATATGTATGTACACTTATGTGTGTATGTGTGTGTGTGTGTGTGTGGACAGCAATAAGATATATATATATAGCTGCCAAGTTACATTACATGTATGATATTATGGAATTTATTTGTTCCTGTAGGATCGTTAGCATGCGTATGTAGATAAAACCAACATTTTTTTATTCCTTTCGATACATGTAGCAAAGGAATTCTTTTCGTACCTGGACATTTCGCGGGATTATGGTTTACCATTAGTCGGATTTCATATCCAACGACTCGACTCAGAAACTGGTGTGCGCCATGTCACTTGTATGATTCGGGAGCGCCAGCTCAGACTGTTTGGTCATGTTGCTCGATTTTCCTCTTCACTATGAATCCTACTGGAATGACAGCTCGTGTTGATCGACCACATGTCACATGGTCACAGCAGATGAAGTATCTCACGGAAATGAGGACTGATCGGGACTAGGGTCTCTACACAACGAGTCACCCGCGAGGACCCAGGAATACACCGACAAATATTAAATGCAGCAGTTTCTTTCAGTTACCGTCTGCCAAATCCACTCACAAGGCTTTGGTTGGTTCTAGGTTGTAGTAGAAGACACTTGCCTAAAGTGCCACGCAGTTGGACTAAACCAGAACCATGGGGTTGAGAAGCAAACTTATTACCACACAGTTATGCCTAATGTTATTTCGTAAAGTTTCTAATTGAATACACATTGACAACCCTTTCAGAAATAAAAGTATTGTTATAAAAGTATTGTTATAAAAATAATCAACAGCATTACAAACATACAGACTGTGATATATGCAAATTTACGAAAAAGCTTAAGATATCCGCGTAAAATTCAAACTCGGGTAATATGGATAATTATCAACAGTTATCTATTTAGATGACTTTGCTGTTATGAATGAATACGATGTGAAGATATTCTATTGTGCTCTTATGAAAAAGTATAGGGAATAAACTTTCGGTAATAGTTAATCTAACACCAGGGATATATCCCTATTCTTTCTATACCTTGAGAAGTTTGTATGTAAATTGCTTTATACACGACCAGGGAAACACAATAGCAAATAAATTCAAACTGGCTGATTGAACTGAACCTTTTAGACGAAAAAAAGCCAAAATTTAACTTGAAACACAACATAGAAAATGTTGGTGCTAATCCAACGATAAGACACGCATGTCCATACCAATTCCGTCTGGGTGGAATTAAAGATAAAATTATCCCTATAATTATAGAAAAAGTACAACATACTTCTTTGGATAATATAATGTCCTTCTATGGTATAAAAAGTTTGAAGATAAAAAGAACATTTCTTTTATTCGATTTGACATTGGTACTAATGATCAATTTCTCCTACACAAATCTCACATATTCGCATTTAAACTCACTAATCTAAACAAAGTTGATATCAATATCATCAAAACGACGAGAAAAAACGCATCTAATTTCAACGAATGTCTCAATAACGAATGTCTCAGTAACGAAAGAAAAGATTACTTCGATTTGCTTACGAATGGGTTAATTGAACTTAGCTCAAGTTACGGACTGAGTCAAATTGTTTCTATAGTACACCAACAAAAAGATAATTTCTAATAACTCGATAGAGGGCTATACAGAGATGATTGCTCTATTAACTAAAAATAACGGATACCTTCTGCCTTAGAAAGGCTTCGTAAATGACTAAATGGAATTCTGGGAAATTTTAATTTTTCTACTTCAGTGATGATACTAAAAAGTGAATGTTTTTAATGTTACTCTTGATCAAAGTAGTGATTTACAGTTTCCTTACAATAAACCAAATGAAAACTTTCACTACATACACAAACTATTTAATCATCCCAGATCTGTTATAGATAAAACAGAGAAAACTATTTTGCTTATAATATCTAAATCGTCAGCTAATGAACAAATATTTTACGATAATGCTGAACATTATTAGGCACCGCAAAGAAATGGATTCACTGATTAAAGTTGAATCATCCCCGCCGAAGTCCAAAGAAACTGTAGAAGAAAGATTAGTATTTTTCAAAAATAAGGAATATAAGAAATCTTAACGTCATTACATGTTAATTTCAATTAACATTACAAGTTAATTAAAGAATATAACATGTCAAATGCTAAATATCCAGCTAGGAATGATTTGGATAGCAATGGAAGTATGATAAATACACAAAAATGTAAAAATATTACATTTAGAAACCCGTTAATGATCAAGTGAAAAAGTTCATACAAGCATCAGAAGGAACAAATATAATAACAACAAATAGAGGGAACCCTAAGATTTATTGTCGAGAAAGACTTGTACGTAATCACGTTTAACAGCAATGAATATATCCGAATTTGAAAATGGAAGACCACATCCAAACCTGTAACGATAATCTGAAATCTTAAATAGGCGACATTTTACCAACTTATTTCTAAAACCGCAACAAGGTCATTCCTAAATTCTTTGAACGCTGTAATATAGAAAATTCTCAATAGCAGATAACGTTCAGTACAACTAATTATTAGAAAATCAAGAAAAAAATGTCTCTGAGGATACAATATACTAAACAAAAACTTGCATCATAGTCATAAATACTAAAGTATTTTCAATAAATATACAGTAAAATTCTCATTTTTAAAACAAATATTCTAGAAGACAACATTGACTACCTTAATATTTCAAAAATTAACAAATGCAAACGCACTCTATATGTTTTGTAAAACCGTAAACCTGAATGTACTTAGATATCCCAGTATTTAAAATATGATTTTAAAAATCCTTAAAATGGTAGCCTTAGTAATGAAGATAACTCCTTAAATACCCAACTACAAGTAAAATGAAAACTAGTTATAACTTGGGTTATCATGACTCCAGCTTTTCTAAAGGCAGACAAACAGGTGTAATAAACTTTAGTAGTACAAAGCTCAAAATTGGAAAAAGCTAACACTGCACCTTTCTATAATGAAAGATTTCCTATTTAAAACAGCCCGAAAAGCAGCCATAAAATAGTACTATAAGCATTAACTCCGGAAATAAGCATAGAAGTAGTAGAATTTAAAACAAACATTAAAGAACAAAATGATCAAATTAATAGCGGGAAAAATTCAAGTTAACAGGTGTCTCTAGAAATCTCAACGAATAAACTCATTGCTTGTCAGTGTAGAACATTGACCCTTAGAAGATAAATATTCCTTAAGCGATAATAGAAATCATAGCACAAACTGACATTTGATATTTTACGTTGCACGTAAAACCCATTTAAGTGCAGCTATAATATACATAGGCATACGTTTGATAATAAAAGATATGTGAGACAAATTCAGAAGCCAAACATATAATGGATTAAAGTCTTAGGACAATAGTTTAAACTTCAGTGGAGCATCTTAGCCACTGCCTCACAGACACAGGTAATGAAAGAGGTTGCAAGGCTTGTACAGTAGAAGTTCTTAAAATATTCTAGCTGATGATAAATGATTTAACTCAGGAAAGGAAAGCTTATATTCAAATAGATAACGACACTTGACATTAAGTTCTAAAAGAATTCTTACCTCTTAACAGATAACTAAAATTCAACTAGATAACCAGGCATAGTATTTTGCCAACAAAATAGAAACTTCTAGAGCATTTAAAAATTCATTCATCTGTATGTACGTCAGCATTTGTGTCTATACACAAATGTATGGGGAATAAATGATTTTTCCTTTATGAGGTTTTTTCACGCTAGCTATTTGATAAATTCTTGTAAAAGATTTTATCCTATATATATATATATATATATATATATTTCGTATGTGTATTTCGTGTGCAAGATTCTTGATGTGGATACGTGTGTTGAAAGAAATACAATTAAACCTTGGGAGAGGCATTATGCCGGTAATAAACACACGCACTGGTTCAGTCCTTTATTAATTTGTATAGTTTTTAAAATTATTTCATTGCACTCTTGCAATCTCTTCAGTAACTTGTCTCTCCACTTCCATTTATTTTGAATATATTCAAAATAAATGGAAGTGGAGAGACAAGTTACTGAAGAGATTGCAAGAGTGCAATGAAATAATTTAACAAAAAACTATATACGGA
>NC_068987.1:37423808-37424749 GCF_001194135.2 Octopus bimaculoides
ACAAGTATGTATGTGTGTGTGTATGCTTGTGTGTCTGTGTTTGTCCCTCACCATCGCTAGACACTCGATGCTGGTGTATTTACATCCCCGTAACTTAGCGGTTCGGCAATCCAGCATATGCCCCGTGCTTATACATTCTAATTTTTCAAATCTACCGTGCAAGCGCAACTCCTTGTCAGCAGTAAATAAAATTGCCGGCTTTTTCAATCGAAAATTTTCCATAAAAAATTATCAATAATTAATAATATCAGGGTAATAAGAAATATTAGAAATTTCTACTACCAGTGGCCCAGCGTGGAAAAAAATTTAGTCAATAGACTATATATTATTCATATAAATACAGTGTACATTTAAACACATAAGAGGTATCCATCATAGGATTCCTTGCACACTAGAAGGAACAGCTAAAATCCAAACCACTGTTAGGGATAAACTTCGAAGGGAATGAAAGATAAAAACATTTACCATCTATCTCCTGGACCATGGTTTCAGACTTTTTTTAGCAAATAAAATAATTTGCCACGCGAAATCTTCGTCAGCAGGTACACCTAGATTAAACATATAAGCACGAGACAATCCAGCATATGCCCCGTGCTTATACATTCAAAATTTTCAAGTCTACCATTAGACCACTGGTAGTAGAAATTTCTAATATTTCTTATTATCTTATGATATTTACTTTGTATTATATTATACTCATTTATTGTGCTTTTAATTATTAATTTTTCTATATGTGACAGTGGATTTTCATCGTTGAGTCCATGAACCTTGGTTCTTTTCCCTAAAACTATATATTTATATATATTTTACTCTGTGAAACTTAATTTAATTTTAATTTTTAATAAATTGATTTTAATTGAGTTTTTACCTGTAATTTTGGATTTTATCCCTAATATTATTATTATTATTATTATTATTATTATTATTATTATTATTATTAT
>NC_068987.1:37424955-37427919 GCF_001194135.2 Octopus bimaculoides
TATATATATGTTATATGTTATATATGTGTTATATATCAGGCTGAGTAAAAAGTAAGCAACGTTTTGAAACATGAAATTCATCACAATATATTTCAACAATGTGGAAAGTTTATTCATCAATGTAAGTGCCATTACAATCAACACATTTTTGCCAACGAGTTACAAGTTTGTTTATTCCGGTAACATAAAAATCTGGAGTTCTGGAGATGATGAACTCTTTGAATGCTCTTTCAGCATCGGTTTGATTTTTGAACTCCTGTCGCAGGAAACCATCAAAGTGCCTTAAAAAATGGTAGTCGGTAAGAGAAAGGTCAGGGGAATAAACTGGGTGGGGAAGAACTTCGTAGCCAATTTCCCTCAACTTCTGGAGTGAAATGTGTGGTCGAGAATTGTCATGAAGAATAATTGGCTCTTCTGTTGACCAGTCTGGGATGGAGAAGTAGCAGCTTTTCGTCCATTTTGGCAATTTCATGGCAATCTGTTTCTGCAGTAATGGATTTCTCCAGGTTTTAAGAAGTTATAGTGGATGAGTCCAGCAGTACAACACCAAACAGTCACCACAACCTTCCTTTTGAAGACTTCGGGTTTAGGGAAGGTTTTCTGTGCTTAATTTTGGTCTAACCACTGCGAAGAAGGTTTTTTTTTATTATTATACAGAATCTACTTTTCATCGCGATTTACAGTACGGTCGAAAAATGGATCGGTCTGATTACGGAGAAGCAACGAGCAAATTTCATATCTGCGCATTTTCTGATTTTCATTCAAATCATGTGATACCCATTTGTTGAGCTGCTTTGATTTTCCGATCACATGCAAATAATTGCAGGCAGTTTTCTGGCAAACTTGAAGTTCTTTTGCCAGTTCTCGGGTGATTTTACGTGGATCTTTCTCAATGACGGTCTTTAATTGACCGTCATCGATGACAGATGGGCGTCCACTACGCTCACGATCTTTAGGTCTCTACTATGAAATCGTTTAAACCATTTTCGAGCTGACCATTTCCTCACCAAACGTTTCGTTGATATCGCAAACAATTTCAGCTGCTTTACGTCCTTTTTTGAAGTTGAATAGCAAAATTGCTCGAATATCGCACTTTGACAGTTCTATCTCAGATGATTGTTACAACAATTTCTTTATTACCCACAAGGGGCTAAACACAGAGAGACAAATACAAACATATAAATGGGGACGTAAAAAGACAAACGAATGGGAAAAATGAAAAAAATGAATAATGAAATAGAACGAAGCCACTCGACCCCACATCCGAGCCACTTCATTTACACCTTTTTTAACAATTTTTTTTTTACAAACTTATACAACTTACTTGCGTTTGCTGTCATGCCTATGTCCAATGTTTCTGTCCCACAGTTCTCCATTAAACCAAAACACTTTTCTGGGGTAGGGGTTGGGAAGTTTTGGGCACCTGTCTGTTTGTGTTATTGTCTGTGTCAGGAGGGGCAGAGGGAGGGTTGGTGACTGCAGGGCGGGTGTGACAGCATGGGATCGGGTGGGAGTAGGCTGGGAATTCACATGTCTTCCTCAGACCTGTTTTAGTCTTCTTCCTTCCCGCTGTTCTTCCTTCTCAGGCTCCTCCTCGCTAATAGACGACTTCGCCAGAGGTTGAGGTGCGACTTTTTCGTCTGGTTCCTTTGCACTGGGTGGAGGGCATTCTGCTTTAATGTGGCTTTTCCCCCACATTTAAAACACCTGTGCATCCTGCCCTCCACTATGACTCTCAACTTGATGTCGCCGTCGACCGTGATGGTCTTCTCCATCCTTTCTAGATCTCCGGGACGGCCTGCATCACCATTTCCAGGCCCTGCTCTTGCCAATTTCTTGTCGGCACTCTTTTTGCCTGAGGGACCACAACCTGGTCCTCCATACCAAGTAGGATGGCGGCTACCAGCCTGGCAGCATCCCAGGTGGAATCTCATCTACCCTTACCCGAGAAGCACGTCTTCCCAGGTAAATGGGTAGAAGGACCACCTCTTCCGTCTTGAGGGGAGTAACAGCATGCTGCCTGGTCACTGCCTCGGACGCAAACAGCATCTCCACCATTGCGAACTTTCTCCCTCTAGTTAGGTAATCCACTTCTTTCCAAATAGACCACAGAGCCCTTTCCACTTCAGCTCTCTTACCCACTTCTATCCGATGCAGTCTTATGTTGTATGTTCTGTACGATACTGTTCTTTTGGCAGCCCTTTCGGTAGTTACCCTGGGAGGGGATACCTTGACATTGTTCCCTTCCGTTTTCATCATTTCTTGGAATCTTTCAATTCCCTCCAAACACACATCTATAGACTGCCGTCTCACGGCCTCTGCAAAACTCCTTTCTGTCTCTCTATCTATTTCGTCTAGACATCTCACCAGCTCCTCCTCAGACGACGACAGGTCTGAGTAACTAATTTTCTCCATTTTAACAGCGCTTCCCTCTTCAAACAAGGGGGAACAGCGTTAACAAAATTGCCGTAAGGCAGCAAAAATAAGTGTCTTAAGACTCAACAATTAATAACAAATACAACTTCGACTAACAAAATTCACGATGAACTCACTCACAGATGATTGTAACAACGGTGAAATAAATAACAATGTTAATTTATTGATGCATTTCGGCAAATCTATGTCTGTATTATCAGACATTTGCAAAAAAAAAAAAAGTTTAAAAAATTTCAAAACTCTGCAAAAATCCGGTACAAATTTTTCATGATTCAAAACGTTGCCTACTTTTTATTCAACCTGATTTAATACATATGTGTATATGTTTTATATAGCAATAAGAAAATGGAGGAGAATATGCGGTATCCATCGAGTTGCAGACAGTGTATTCCATTGAATTAATTTGTTTATTTTGTAACTAAAATGACAAAAACCACAATATACAGATGCTTACGACATAACAATTAAGGTTACAAATATAAAGTACATTTAGCAATTGGAGAATATATATATATATATATATATATA
>NC_068987.1:37427929-37430408 GCF_001194135.2 Octopus bimaculoides
CCTGTTGTTAAATATTATTAGATATTAATACTGGTTTCAAGTTTTGGCACAAGGCCAGCAATTTTGGGGACAGGGTAAGTTGATTACATCGACCCCAGTGCTCAACTAATACATATTTTAGCGAGCCCGAAAGGATGAAGGGCAAAATCAACCTCGGCGGAATTTGAACTCAGAGCGTAAAGACGGACGAAATGCCACTAGGAATTTGGCCGTGCATGCTAACGATTCTGCCTGGTCACCGCCTTATTATTAATAGATGTCAATTATAAATCAATTATTCTTCTGCTATTACTCTTCTAACAGCATTGTTACTGCTGCCGCTACCGGTGCCTGTGCTGGTGCTGCTGCTGCTGGTGTTGCTACATCGACGATATTGTTGTTATTGGTGTATTATGATTAAGAAGGTGACAGTCAGTAGTAGTGACAATGTTGTCATAGCGCGCGCGTGTGTGCGTGTGTGTGCAAACGTCAATGATGATGGTGGTGATGCCGATAGTAGTAGTGTATGCATGTTTGTGTGTGTGTGTGTGTGTGTGTGTGCGTGCGAATGAATATGTGTGAATATGTTTGAGAATGGGACATAACGATGACTCGAGGAGAAAGAAAATGTAGTAGATATATGAGGTTGATGCAGATGCATCCAAAAATGACGGCAGCGATGAATTGACATAAAATGATGGAAGAGTTTAGCGAGGTGAAAAGCAGAAAGTGAAGACCATGTGTAGAATCAATTAGCCTTGACAAGAAATGGAAGTGAACCTCTAAAATATGAAAACACATAAATACAAGTTTATTATAAAAACAGATGGAATGAAATGATACATTAAAAAAATGATAGAAATATACATTAAAAAAATGATAGAAATATACATACAAAATGATAGAAATATACATACAAAATGAAAGAAACAAAATCTAAACAATATGGAAAGAAAATACAAAATCATAGAGAAATAAAATAAATGATACGAAAATGTATTACCATCCATTCCATATATAAGATCTAGAAATGTATGCACCATATGGAGTAATGGAGCAAAGGTCAGCGTGAAGAAAGCATATGGCGCTTACACGTAGGGTGCTTAACATACCTACCTACCTACTTACTTACCTACCTACCTACCTACCTACCTACCGACCGACCGACCGACCGACCGACCGACCTACATACATACATACATAGACTCATATATTTATGTGTGTAATAAACACTCTCGATACACACATACTGTATGAGTTCGGAGATATATGTATACATATGTGTGTGTGTCTATCATATGTATATTTATGTGTATATATATATCACCTCCAAACCTTCCAATATATATATATATGTGTGTGTGCGTGCCTGTATATTTAAGTATACACACATACACTCATATGTATATCATATTTAGATATATGCATGTGCACCCCCCCCCCCGCACACACACACACACACACACATATACATATATATACATTCACGTGATATATCCATACATAAGACATTCATAAACATAGAGGAACTGCTCGTTTGAGTATATGTATGTACGTATGTAGGGGTGCGTATGTGTATGTACGCACACACTCACACACATATGCACACACACGTGTGTGTGTGTGAGTGTATGTGTGTGTGTGTGTGTGTGTGTGAATGTGTGCTGTGTGTGTATGTGTGTGTTTATGTGTGTAATATGATGTTCTTGGATCAAGAGGACGTTGTTAAGGGAGACACTTCCTTTCATTTTAATGAAAATGAGCAACGAAAGCTATATGGTAAGAAGGTTGATTCCCGACCACATAGCTCGGGGTTCAGTCCCTTGCGTGGCACTTTGGGCAAGTGTCCTCTACTATAGCGTCGGGCCGACTAAAACCTTGTGAGTGGATTTGACAGACGGAAACTAATAGAAGCCCGTCGTATATGTGTGTTTTTACATCGTATATTTTGTTTGTATGTTTACGCCCTCGTAAATCAACCTTCTCACCATATAGCTTTCGTTGCTCATTTTCAATAAAATGAAAGGAAGTGTCTTCCTCAACAACGTCCTCTTGATTCAAGAACATCATATGACACACACAAACACACACATACACACACAACACACATGCTCACACACACACACACAAACACTCACACACACGTGTGTGCATATGTGTGTGAGTGTGTGCGTACATACACATACGCACCCCTACATACGTACATACATGTACTCAAACGAGCAGTTCCTATGTTTATGAGTGTCTTATGTATGGAAATATCACGTGTGTGTATATATATATATATATATATGTGTGTGTGTGTATGTGTGTGCACATGGTTTGGCAAAAGCGACCGATAGAATAAGTACTAGACTTAAAATATAAGTCCCGGCGCTCTAGCATGGCCGCAGTTAAATGACAGAAACAAGTAAAAGAATAAAACCATATATATGTGTGTGTGTGTGTGTGTGTATATATATATATATATATATATATATATATATATATATATATATAT
>NC_068987.1:37430566-37431940 GCF_001194135.2 Octopus bimaculoides
TATATATATATATGTATGTATGTATGTATGTATGTATGTATGTATGTATGTATGTATGCATGCATGCATGCATGTTTGTATGTATGTATGTATGTATGTATGTATGTATGTATGTATGTATGTATGCATGTATGTATATAGCTAGCTAGGTAGATAATGTATATATATAGTGGGGAAGCAAAACTTGCAAAATTGCTGTAACATTTGAAAATCCCGTTGCGCAATGTTTAGTAATTCAAAAATAGGTTAGTAATGTTCACATATAATTACAAAATGAATAATTTATTGTATGTGGCTTCTATTCTTTACTATTACGGCCTCCACACGGCCCCAGAAACCCACATAACTGTTTATCACGAAGTCACTGGACATCCTGGCTCACTCCTCATTGATGGCGGCCTTCAGAGAGTGGGTGATTTTGTTGGTGGCGTGCTCCGAAATGTCCTGCATAGCATAGTCCAGAAACTTGAGATCCAGAAACCAGCAAAGTTGGATTTGCAGAAATTCTGTAACTTCTTGGTGGTATGGCTGGGAGCACCATCGTGGGTCCACATATAGTTGCCCTCGGGGTAGTTGAACTTGAAGCATGGCAAGACAGGGTACCTCAACATCTTGTAGTAGGCATCAGCATCCACCTTTTTTGTGAGTTTGTAGAAGTAGATGGACATCTTTCTTTCGTCGGAGGCCACAACAGCGAAGGCCATGACCTGGGCTGGATGTTTAGTTCTCAAGGTATCCCTGATGTCAACTGTTGACTCTGCACTGCACAGGTCGTTTCTGCGGTTGACAACGACATCCACTGTGAGGGAAAATTTTCACAGTGGATGCGTTCTTTTTGAGGTATGTGAGAACCGTTTTGTACCTCTCAAGTTTCTTGGCCTTCATAGGTTCTGTCAACAGGTGTCTCAGTGTCCTTGTGTGGGAACTGAGGCTCAAGTCATCATTCACAGCTGTTCTGATAGCCTTGGGGTTCAGAAGCCAGTTTTCTCATGGATGTGGCTAGGTCCGTTGAAATTTTGAACTTGAGGGTGTTGACGAAGTCTTGGTTTCGTTTCTTGTTGACCCCATTGCTGTCAGACTTACTCTGAATGCCGTTGCCCATGTCCATTCTCTTCTTGACTTTATAAACTGTACGTAAGGATACTCCGACTATGCTTGAGATCCTCCTCTGATCAACTTGTGCACGGACCATATCACATACTCCTTGGCCCAGTCATATTCTCCAATATTCATGTAAAACAAAAAAAGAGTTCATCATTAGCTGACAATGTATTCTTTGTTCTGCATTAGGTTTCATATCATTTGGTGTTGCGGCTGCTGTGAAATGTTAGTGAAACTTTCTATGCAAGTTTTACTTCCCTACTCTGTATATAT
>NC_068987.1:37436235-37437185 GCF_001194135.2 Octopus bimaculoides
TGTGTGTGTGTGTGTGTGTGTGTGTGTGTCTGTGTTTGTTACCTCCACCATCGCTTGACAACTGATGTTGGTGTGTTTACGTCCCCATAAATTAGCTATTCGGCAAAAGGAACCGATAGAATAAGTACAAGGCTTACAAAGAATAAGTCCAGGTGTCGATTTCTTCCACCAAAAGCCAGTGTTCCAGCATGGCCGCAATCAAAATAACTGAAACACATAAAAGAATATTCATACATACATACATACATACATACATACATACATACATACATACGTTCATATAAAATTCACACATATATGAGTGTATGTGTATAACATTCCTTTCGCATATACCCAAGCAAGTACCTATATCTCTATCTCCCCTCCCCCAGATCTACGCATACCCACACAAACACACACAGGCACACACAGGCACACACACACACACACACACACACACACACACACACACCTACACACACTAGCGCACGCATATATATGTATATATATATATACATATATATCCATTACTAAACACCTACATCTTCATAAACTTCCCCTTAAACTATTACACCCGTCCCACTCCCTCCCTCTTTCTCTTTCCCTTTTCCCTTCGCCATTCCCCCACTCACCTCCTCTGTGCTCCTGTCACTGATACCGACGTCATCCTTCTTAACTGTGAGCCCCTAGTCCAAACCTGTCAGTTCTGCCAGTCTGCTGTCAACTTTTGTTGACGTCCCTGCCACATTATTTATGTAGCTGGAGCTGACAATGCTTTTCTCTACCTCTCCCTTTCTTTTTCTCTCGATTCTCTTCAGCTATGTTTATACGACTGTGTGCATGCAGCCATGCATATATGTATGTGTATGTACGTATGTATGTATGTATGTATGTATGTATGTATGTATGTATGTATATGTATGTATATATATATCTTTATATATATATATATATATATATATATATATATA
>NC_068987.1:37438866-37442660 GCF_001194135.2 Octopus bimaculoides
TAGGGTTATGATTATTTTTGCTATAACCTTAACCCTAACCCTATAACTCATAACCATAACCCTAACCCTAACCCTAACCCCAACCCTAACCCTAAAACCCTAACCCTAACTCTAAAACCCGAACCCTAACCCTAAAACCCTAAACCCTTACTAGGGAATAATTATATACTTAAACAGGGAATAACACACTTGACACCGAACACCACTAACTGTATTCAGCTGAATAGACGTCAGTGAGTGGTTGAAATTACAGAAATACGACAACTTTAACATGAAATAACTTGTGATGTACAATTTTTTTGTTAAGAAGGCTAAGAGAAAAAGTTGTTTTGTATGACACATTCTACCAGTGTCCCAAGTTTGAAAGTGTTTCGTTAAGAAAACAAGTGTTGGCCGTCAAATCATAAAGATCCGTATGTATATATATATGTAAATATTTATGTAAATATATATATGCATGTGTATATGTTTGTGTGTCTGTGTTTGTTCCCCCAACATCGCTTGACAACCAATTATGGTGTGTCTACGTCCCCGTAACTTAGTGGTTCGGCAAAAGAAACCGATAGTATAAGTACTAGGCTTACAAAGAAGAAGTCCTGGGGTCGATTTGCTCGACTAAAGGTGGTGCTCCAGCATGGCCGCAGTCAAATGACTGAAACAAGTAAAAGAGAGTAAAGAGTATGTAGATATATATATATATATATACATGGGTTAGGGTTAGGGTTAGGGTCATACTAATATATACTTTTGTTATTTACACCACCTGTCCTCGTCTATTGTTATTTTTTGTATATTCTCCCATATATATATACATGCATACGTATCAAACCCACACACCAAAAGATGATTTTATAAAGACACATGGGTTAGTTGGCTGGAACTTCGAAGTCATTGTCAACAACATTCTTATAGAAGAATAATGAATTTATTCTCTACAAAAGTATAAAGTAAGTTATCAGATTAAAATTGTTTTTATAACAGAGCGTAAAAACAAACATTATTATTTCACACACACACACACACATGTATATATCAGGTTGAAATTGTTTTTATAACAGAACGTAAAAACAAACATTACATATATATATATATATATATATATACATATATATATCGGACAATGGATATGAGTTAGAATAAGAACAGTAATAAGCGAGTGAAGAACAAATATATAGTGTTTATTTGGGAAAAAAAAACAAAAACAGATAGAATTGACCGTCCTGAAATACAACAATATCTGTTCCAACATACGATTTCACATCAGGAGTCTTGCAACACACACTTCATAAACGTGTATATATATATATATATAGAGAGAGAGAGATTATAAATGACGTAACATTTTTTAAAATGAACTTTTTATTTCCAGTTTTCCCTGTTATAGCATGAAACCGCACGGCCAGGGGGATCGTGAAGTTTTGTATAAAACAAAAGAACAAGACTTCTTTTCTTCAAGAGAAAGAAAAAGAGAAAGAAACAAAAAATACTAATAAATAGAATTTTAAAATACAAACAAAGAGAACAGAGAGAACAGGATGAATAAAAAATAAACAAATAGAAGAAAATAAAATAGACTACACACTCAATCGTCAATCACTCATAAAATCTTAATACAGTTCTACAAGAAGTGACACTAGAGGACTACCATGTGTTTACAGACTCATTGTAGAGCCTCCACCTTTTATAAAATTCCTCTTGCTTGCTTTCATTGTATGATCTGTTTCTTTCAATTAGATATCTGTCGTGCGCAAAGTATCTAAAAATGCTTGAAGTTGAGAGTGTTTTTTTTGCCACCTAGGGTTTTTATCTAATATTAGCAAGTCAAATATGCCAACAGTATATGTGGTTTTTCTGAATCCGAATAGAATGAGCTATGGGTCAAGTTTCATGTTGTGAACATGGATGCACTTTTCATACAGCAAATCTAAGAAGCATTGTCAGAAGACTTGTACACATTTACAATACCAAAAAAGGTGTGACACCGTCTCCTGCCAAAAATCATTCCGATAGTGTTAGCTAGTTTGCTCGGGAAAATGTTACCAAATACAGCTAAATTTTTCAGTTTTGTGGAGGAAGCATGGTATAAGAGTTTCCATTTGGATTCACAGTGAATGTCCATCAACTTTCTCATCCAGGATAGTTTTAAAGAGTTGACGTAAGCAAAAGCTTCAACCATACCAAGTTCACCTTCTTTAACAGGCTTACAAGCAACAAGAGAAATTTAAATAATATTTTGTTTCGTTCCTGAAGAAATTTACCCGGTGGATTTGGTAGAGTAAGGAAGAGGCAGTTCAATTTTGAAATGAGTAGTGATATTATAACCGCAATTCTACCAAAATAATCACATACTGAGAACTAGATGGTAATAAACTTTGGAAGACAAGATTCAAAATTTCAAAAAATATCAGTGGATATTAATAATATATCTGTTTTACCCTTCTCTTGATTGGAAACCATTTTTGAGAATATTCAGCAGAGGATGTCAATAAACAAATAACTGTCTCTTTGGTTTACAGTGGACAAACTCATCTTCTTCTGTAGAATATATAAAGTGGTGGTGGAAGGGGGATCCCGTTCATCTGACGCAGGATGCGTTACTGAGAAGATAATTTGTTTATCCTACCATTGAAGCGATAATCCTTACAGTAAAGAGAGGTGTATTGTGAATTAATATTTGTCTGATTGAATATATAGTCAACTAATTGTCCAATATTTCTCTCTTCGTAGATTTCTTGGAAAATATTGATCGGGCCAATCAGTTTTTGAAAATGAAAATGGTCGGAATAATATCGCGAACAAGTGATGATGAAGATCTTTTGTCAGATGCCGGAAGCGGAAATGGTGCGCCCGTTTCATCGAAACGCAATTTATACCTTTATAGTAAGTGTTCCTTCGCCAATAAAACTTTATATTATATACGCATATGTATGTAAACACACACACGCACACACACACACACACGCACACACACACGCACACACATGCACACACACGCGCGCGCGCGCACACACACACACATATACATGTGTGTGTAAGTGTATATGCATATACATATTTCACGTTAAGTAACTTGATCTGAGATCGTGTGCTGAAACAAAAACAGTTACAGCGAGGAAGGTGTTTATAAGCCATTTGAAAACACACTATTATATTATTTCCCATAAATGGTGTACAAAGAGGGGGACAGCACAAACAAATTTGAGGTCGACAAATGAGATAAAAATTTACATGGGATATGTGCTTAATCGAATGATAAACAGAAACAATAATTACAGACACAAGAAACAAATGAGACAAAAGTAAACAGGTATGCTCCGACCCCACAAGCCCTGTCTTTTCGTCGACACCTTGTTTTTTTTCCTTTATGACGCGTTCACGCAGGGTCTTTCCCACCCAGCATCAGTGCAACACGCATCCATCGTTTTTTAAACACACTCTCAGACAGACATCTTATTTCCAACCCCATTTTTCTTTTCAAGTGACACTTAAAAAAGTCCACATCTTGGACAGGTCGACGGCCCAGGCTGGCCGTGTCTGGTGAGTTTATCCCGAACCGGTAAAGGTCCTCTGTAATACTGCCAGGCCAAAGACTTTTGGAAGTTATCCAGTGTCTTCGGCCCGAGTGTTCTTCGGAACTGGTTGTCCAACAGAATATCATCGAGACCCAAAGTCCTTTCCAGGCCATCGTCATTTCCTACCTCTACCAACCCTCTATAAAAAAATGCGGTGGTACCGAGACCGCTGGCATTGCCCGAGTCCTGGAACTGGAGGAGTGCCGCAAGGCACTCCGTATA
>NC_068987.1:37442916-37443748 GCF_001194135.2 Octopus bimaculoides
CTCCGTATACCATGAAGCCAACTTTGATCTACGAGTAACCCAGTTTTCTCCAACGCCAAAACCGCTGATGCCGGGGAACAACCGTCTAGCGAGCGGAGATCACACCCGTTCACCATCCAGGTAAATCCAGAGGTGCCTCAGCCCCAACGCGTGTCTGCGCATCATCAGCCATGGCATCCCCAACCCACCCTTCAAAGGCTCCTGGCAGCAAATAGAACGTCTTACAAGTGGGGTGGCGCCCTTCCACAAAAAGCGAAAGATTAGCCTCTCCAACTTGCTTAACCACAAACGTGGACAAGGAACGATGGTCAGGCGGCAGGTGATGACCGATGCGATAAACACATTGGCCACCTCCGCCCTCCCTTTCAAGGACAGCCACCGCCAAGACCAAGTTTTGACTATGTGGCCCAACTTGCCCGTTACCTTAGACCAGTTCTTTTCTATTTGGAGATCCGGACCAATCCAGATTCCTAGCAACTTAACCGGGCCCTCCGTCCAGCGCCCTACAACGCTATTCAAAGGCATCGACTTGCTCCTCCAGGTGCCGAGTTGCAAGCCGACTGATTTTTCCCGGTTAATCTTTGCTCCTGCCACCGTCTCGTAAACCTTAATGGTTTCACCTACTTGATGCAGGTGTTCCATCTTGGTCACGATGATAGTAATGTCATCCGCGTACGCCGTAGCAGATCCTCCACCTTCTGGGTTCGTCGGTATGTCACTCAGCTTTCTCAGCAATGGCTCGAGAGCCATTACGTATAAAAGAGGAGAGAGTGTACACCCTTGGCGAACCGACCGTTTGATACGGAACGGCTTAGAAAGAAAACCGTTTACA
>NC_068987.1:37444340-37446780 GCF_001194135.2 Octopus bimaculoides
TGGGCAAAGTGCTCCTGAAACGTCTGACACATCTCCTCTGGTTCGTTCACCGTATCACCTTGTGAGTTCACCACAGATTGAATTGTGGAATCATTTCCACGTTGGGCTTCCGCAACTCGTGCCCATCCAGCGGCCCTGATGCCCTCGCTCCCCATTGCACGAAGTCTAGCTCTGACGATACAACCCATATGCTTGGCTTCGAGGTGCTGGTTTAATTCCAGTCTCTTCACCTTCACCTGAGATGCGTCGCCAGCCCTCATGGCTTCTTCTAATGCCTTAACTAAGTCCATTTTCTTCTTATGCCTTCTAGCCACTAAACCTGTACTATATCTAATAGACTCAAATTTGATGGCTCTTTTGAGGGCGTACCACCATTTGTTGTTAATGATGGTACCAGTTAATGCCCTCTGTATTATTAACCTAATCCTACTCCTGTACTCCTCAATAGCCAAATGGGTTTTATTGAGTTTCCAGTAGCCAGACCCTCGCTACTTAACTTATCTAGATGCAGTTTGCATGTGATCATTTTGTGATCACTGTAACTGACCAGATGAAGTTGTGGACACGTAACAAGTTCTTTATCTATTTTTCTAATAAGGATTCTATCTATGTAAGACTTAAAAGACCCGTCGCTATTTTACCACGTCCACTGAGAAGCGTTCAGGAATTCCAGTCGGCAGGGATCTACTAGCTGAAAGCGACTTAGTAGATCATGGAAGCCACTGTTCGGTTTCCTAGAATTAGAGCCAATACTATCCACTCGCGCATCGAGAATAGCATTGAAGTCACCTAACACAACTATGGAACGTGACGTACCCAGAAACTTCTTCAAATCTCGAAAATACTCAGTCGAACTGCAATTGGGTGCATATATTGCCACCAACCTGATTTCTTTACCACAACTGAACTTCAGATCGAAGACGACCAGCCTACCTTCTGGATCAACAAAAAACAACTTTTTCTCTGAAACTCGGTTTCTTTTAAGGAGGACCAACACCCCACCCCGCCTCCTGGACGGTGCGGAGAGACGAATCTCTCGTAGCCCTCGAGAAGCGGGAGCAGATCTCTTGGCCCCTTTAACCGAGTTTCAGTAGCAGCAATAGCATCTAAACTACGTGACGTGACGTCGTTAAGGAAACGGCCCTGCTTCCAGCTCGATTGGGCGCCTTCGCTTTCTTGGGAGGCCGAGGTTCGATTCTCTCTCCTTCTTCTCTGAACGTACTTGGCCTCATTTTTCTTTTTAATTCTTTCATTTTCCAATCCTCCTTTGGGATTGGCGTATCGCTTCGTGCGCCCTCGTCTTCTGACGACACCTCTCGCAGTTGTATCTTTCTTTTCTCCTCCTCCTTTTTGCAGTCTTGTCTTATGCCACACAAGAAACATCTCGGCTGGCGACCCTCCACCATGACTGCTAGACGGGTCTCCTCAACTGAGATGAACTCAGTTATGTCTTCTAGTGTTGCCTGTTCAGCCTGGATAGTGATTTTAATGCATTGGCCATGCCAGTTTTGGGCTTCCATTACTTCTGCGTCCAAAATTGTGATTTTTTCCTTCAAACCGTCTGTTACAGCTGCCACCACCCACTCTGGATCCATCTCTGGAGGCACACCTTTGATGTTGATTTTTGACGTCCTTCTACCCATGTAAATAGGTAGAAGAACAACGTCGTCGGTTTTTAAAGGGTTTATGGAGTGGAGACGGACCAGTTCCTCGTCTCCATCCTCACCTCTATTGTGGAAAATTTCTTCCCTCCTGTCAAATATTTTATGTTTTGCCATATTGGCTTTAAACATTTTTCGACCTCTTTTTCTACCACAACATCGATCTTCTTTTGTTTCACATTCCAGGTTTGAATATTATTGTTTTTTTTTCTCTGTATTTTCTATTATTTCCTTTGGGGGTTTTCACTCTTGTTTCGTAACCATCTCTTGTAAGTAATTCTTTATATTTGTCTAGATTTTCCACATTAATATAAAGATTTTTTCCACCTGCGGCAGCAGCGAAATTTATAGTTGTTCTTTCGTTTTCATTATCGTTAGTTGCCAAACTTGCTACCTGAATATTTCTTCTTATATTTGTTCGTATTTTCTGTGCTTCATCGTCCGATTCTATCAATGTGTTCTCCACTATTCTTTCCAACTCCTCTTCAGAAATGCTGGCTTCAATGCCTGCCATTGTTTTGGTTTTCCCCACACGGGGAGAAACCATAAACAATTTCACGTACAAAAACCAGAAATAACAATAAAGTTTAACAAATTTTCCACAAAAATAATCACTCCTCCACGACAACACAACTCAATAACGCAACGCAATTTCAAAAATCCAACACAGGCAAAATCCAGATGACATTTAAAAACAGACAAAAACCGTTAGATTCACTTCAATATTTAAATTTAATGTCATTGAACAGATACACACACGCACACACACACACACGCGC
>NC_068987.1:37446790-37449290 GCF_001194135.2 Octopus bimaculoides
CACACACACACACACACACACACACACACACACACACACACACACACGGTGATTTGGATTTCGAATCCCAGTATGAGAGAGTGCTACATTGCTTGAATTGCAGTTACCATCGATCGGTTGTGAGTCCTGTACTCCGCCTTGTCCAGGCCATTGACCTCACTACCGCACACCCTATTATATTTACACATAACTTACAGAACAAATTCCACTCTTGCTCACTTTCCACCCGTCACTTCTCTCTTTGAAATTCATTCGCAACTTCCAAATCGGACCCTCTGACTTCACAACTGCTCCAGCCTTTTCTGTATCACGTCTCCTCACCTCCAAGAAATGTAACAACTTGGGTAACCTCCTAGTTAGAAACTTCATAGTGTGCGGCCACACACATGTAGACACTTTTAAATGCACTCACTGATTCTACAACGACTGCCCTTACATTAACAACGCTACAAATATCACCGGTCCTAAGTTGCATCATCACAAAACCTCTGCTGCGCATCTTCCAACCTCGTATATTGCATCATCTACAAATTTTCATCGCTCTTTACATTTCGAAAACAGCCCATCACCTTGCCGATAGATTTCGTGTACACCTTCGAAGCACATTACCACATACGACCGGCCAACCCGTCACCACCCACTTCAGCGTAAGGATTCATTCCATTAACCATTTATCCGTGCGCAGCATCTCTGTATACCATCGATCTGCACACTAAAGATATCGGAAGTAACAACGTTTTATATTCAAAGTTGGAAGCGCATTTCCGGCGGTTTTAAATAAAGTGCATGTCCTTCTACTCATTCACCTGCCTCTTAGTTCAGGAATCCTCGATTATTATCTTTCACCTTCACTCTTGCATAAAATTTTACCTCTACCTCATTCCCGCCAGCTTCTTTTTCTCTTTACTTCTCTCTTTATCACCAAGCTTTTCTCTCCTTCTATTCATACCTACGTAGGCAGGTTCACGATATCTTGCGTTCTCCATCAGTTACAGCCAACCATAGAAGGTGTAAAACCCTACAGTCTTTTCTTTTCTCCCCGCTGGCATCTTAACTCTGAAGCAAGACTTTGATAGAAAGGTTGCATGCTTCAAACCCCACAACAATTTCACTGTATTATTTTTGTTTATTTTTCCAGATTATACAAATTCTGCAAATGCGGACCTTGATGCTACCTTGTATGTATGCACATCAGTCTGTCTGTCTGTCTGTCTGTATTATGTATGTATGTATGTATGTATGTATGTATGTATGTATGTATGTACGTGAGTATATACACGTGCATATGTGTATATAGATTGACTTTCACTGATATCACAAACATCTCACTATGAAAGGAAGCTGCTCTTTCGTAAAGAAACTCTCCTACTTTTACTGGCCACCAAGTTTCCGATTATCCCCACCAAATTTAACAAGAAACATTTTATTTTAGTTTTGCTTTTGCCTTCGTTGGTCACCGAGTTATTTGCATCTATGTATTTGTTTCTCATGTAACATACGTGTATTTTATCTTTTCCTTGTTTCTGTCATTAGATGTGGCAATTCTGGGGTACCACCTTAAAATCTTTTAGTCGAATGAATCGACCCCAGTACTTTTTTCTTTAAAGCCTGCTACACATTCTATCGGTCTCTTTCTGGTTTCTCCCTTCAGTGTAGTCTGTTGGTGTTTCTTAATTTCTCTACTTATATTTCACTTATTTATTGTTCATACGAAAGTCTATATGATACGATCTTGTTATTCAGCATAAATAGTTTAATTATCTGATGTTATTAAAATTGTTAATAGTTAAATAGTTAAACCTTGTACCGGGATCACTGTGTTTTCATAAGAAAGACCACGATACAAGGGTTATATCGAAACAAATGTAAAAGGGGGCATAACTTTAACTGACAGCGCGTTCAAATAGCTCATGTTGATGGAGCAACTCTTCTTTCTGGGCTACTAAAGAGGTTTCAAAAAGAAACAAGTGCTCTATTCGAGTTCTTGACAGAAGAAGTATACAGGCAGCCGACATCCTCAGAGGGATATTGGTTGTTTAGTGAGAGAATACCATTTACAAGAGTAATGACAACAGTTAGATGAAGTTCAAAAAACGAAAAATCAGTTTTAAAAGCAATCCACGGGTAGGAGACCATTATATTACAATCACTGGCATGAATCGTCAGCGAGTGATCGAATTGATTCATGCGAACAATTGTGCAGGAAGCTCGGACTGTGGTCACCATGCATAAGAATAGACGGTGGAAGGATTTGATCACAGAAAAGTGGAGGCAAAGTTGATATCTCGACAGTTGACTCTTGATTTCAAGGACGGAAAAGTGAAAGTCTGCTCTGATACGCCGGAAACGTTTCAAGCTAATGAAGACGTATATTTTTCCCGATCTCCAACAAGCGCTGGAGCGTAGGCGTATCTTCATAGCATAAGAAGTTCAAGAACCACTGATCGACACACTAAATTATGATGACAGATTTTTTGAGATGACAAAGGCTCATTATCTT
>NC_068987.1:37451341-37453802 GCF_001194135.2 Octopus bimaculoides
TATATATAGGAAGAATTCACAAAAAAAGACAACTGACGAAGACAGGTAGTGTAGAAAACAAACAGATGTATTAGTATAACGCTCGGGAGTTGAAAAAGTCTTTAACGTTTCGAGCCTACGCTCTTCCACAGAAAGGAACACAGAAAGAAACAAGGAGAGAAAAAATGTGTGTAGTGACTAGCGATCTATCATGGCGACTGCCGGACAGAAGGGTCACACAGGAGAGCTAAGAAGAAGGGGAGATAACAAAGTAGTACTGATCACAACGCGATACACAATCTGTATCCTTATATTTTCGAACATGGGATGTTGGCACCCCCACCCAGTACAAAACGCCCGTTCGAAAATATATATAATTTTCTAAGTGACTCACAGTCAATTATCTAATAAATAGAGATATTGTTGTTCCTAAATCTCTCAACGAGACATATTCAGATATTTGATCAGTGACTGTGAGTCACTTAGAAAATAATATATATTTTCGAACGGGTGTTTAGCAGCCAAAGAGATATTCTGTGCCGACGAAGGGAAATAACCCTGAAACCGTACCGTCCACAGATACTAATTTGTGCTGGGTGGGGGTGCCAACCTCCCTTGTTCGAAAATATAAGGACAAAGATCGTATGTCGTACAACTGTGCTGCTACTAAATATCTCTCGTTGAGAGATTTAGGAACAACGATGTTCTATATATATATATAATATGTGACAATTATTCGGTTGCCATAATGAAACGCCGTGTTTCGGATGTCGGGGCGTAAACCTGCACCGGCATCTCTTCAGTTATGGAGGCAATTAAAAATATGCTACGAAAATGACCGTTAAACAAAAGGAAATTACTATGTAATTGGCCGCTATTAAGACAACAGAGCTATCAGGGACAAAGCGAAGGGGAGGAAGTGAAATGTAAAGGAGTGAAAATGCTCATAGCAGTCGCGTATGCGCGCACGCACACCCACGTACATGTGCATAGGCACATGCATACATTCACTGTGCACCTACTCATACGCCAAATAGTTGTACATATATATGCAACCATGCATGTACACGTATACAAATCCACACGCGCGCACGCACACGTGCACATACTCATACGCGCACAATTAAAAATACGTACATGCTATATGTTCGCTCACACTCGCGTGGAACACATGCATGTACACCCACACATACGTGCAACCATAGACACGTAGATATACATGTACATATATACATACCCGCACACACGCACATACACACGCACGATGTACACATATGTATATCCGCACAAACGCGTGCACACACACACGTGCACGTACCTATACGCGCACAGTTATATTCAAATGCACGTCTAAAATACGTACATGCTATATATACATATGCTCACTTACACTCGCGTAAAGCGCTTGCATTTACACCCACGTATATATGCAAACATACACATGTACATGTACATATATACATACCTGCACACACGCGCACAAACTTTCATATACACGTCTATATAGGCTCATGCACAAGAAAAATGCAGGGTGGAAGATAAAATACAGGAAAAAATGTGTAAATATATATAAAGCAATAAAAATATATCTCTATAAATATGTAAAAAATATGTAAAAATATATTAAAAATATATATAAAAAGTAAAGAGACATAAAAGGCTTGCATGTGGACAATACAAAAAGCAAGTTCTATCTATGATCTTGAGGTGGGGACCTAAAACGTTACAAATATTTAGCCACATGTGGACATGATCCAACAAGTTCAGTTCTTGAATTTAGACGTGTAGCGGGGTCTAAGCTGCTTTTCCAGATGAGCCATCTTTCCATATCACAAAAGACCGCACGTTCCACTGCCGTTGGCGTAAGGCTTACACTTGGCTAAGATCTTCCAATGGATGTTGTAACTGACACCTTCACATTTTAAGGACCATATATGATTGGATAATTTGGTCGTTTTCCTTTTATCCCAGTGCCCGAAGCTCAAGGTGTGATTGTTGAACCTGGCCTTGTAATTTCCCTCTGTAAGGCCCACATATTTCTTTGTCACAATTGTGCCCTTAGTGGTTGTAGAGTCTACGGTGGCTTCATAAATGATGATCTTGGACATGCAAGCTCCATTTAGCGGGCACAAATGTTTATTTTTGCATGAACAGCTGGTTTCATTTTGTGGTTTTTGTGTGTTGTGTGCGATTATATTTTGAAAAATTAGTAGTTGAGCTGAAATTGATTTTAAAGTTATGTCTATTGAAGAGCTTTCTGTAACTATGGTTGACTGGAAAATGTCTATCTATCAGTGCTAAGAAATACTTACCTATATTAAAGATCACTATACATATATAGGCATATGACCGATAATCACAGGTATGTGAATTCGAGTCTCATGGCAGGCTGCAAACACATTTTTCTGCAATAAAAGGATGTTCTATTTTTATATATATGTATATGTATATGTATATGTATATGCATATGTATATATATATA
>NC_068987.1:37454135-37454892 GCF_001194135.2 Octopus bimaculoides
TATCTATCTATCTATCCATATATATATAAATATATATATATACAATGTATAGAATACAATGTAACAAATGCAACAAGTTCTATGTGGATAGCACAACAAGACCGTTACACGTCCGCATCAAAGAACATCTGAACACGAGAGCCTCCTCCTTCAGAAAACATCTAGACAGATGCCAGAACACTGAAAAAAGGATAACAGTCACAATTGAGGCGAATGAAAGAAATTTGGGCAATTTAAGAATTAAGGAAGCCATACTCATACACAGACTAGGACCCCAAATGAACAACAGGCTGGACGTTAGTAATCAATATATTATTTAGCTACATCTGGATGTGTGTAGGTTAATTCTTAATAACATGCTTATGTATTGTTTGTAACAAAAAAAAAGAAGAGGAAAAAAAAAAGAAGGAAAATAGGGAAACTGCATGTATAACACAAAACTTAGAAGCAGCGCTACAGATGTACCAACACACACGAGATTGAGACATAGCCGACCTCACGCACTTCTCATGAGGAATTCCGGAAGGAGCTTCGTAAAACTAGTACTGAGACGCTTCCGAAAAAATGAAAAGCCGTTGGAAAACAGATTATAGCAGCGACTCCATCTAAGAATATCTGAAGTAGGAATTTTATTCCGAAATATCATCGGACTATAGATAACTAAATTACAACAGGTATATTGTCCATTTTTTTGTATTATAGTGCATTGTTGTACCATTCAAAACTTTTTAATATATATGTATATATGTATATATGT
>NC_068987.1:37455284-37465469 GCF_001194135.2 Octopus bimaculoides
TATATATATATATATATATATATATATATGTATATATATATATTTATTTATTTATGCTTGACTACCCGTGACCCGTTGGGTCACCAATAGTTCAAGGTACCCGAAAAACTGCGTATCTCGGGAATCCGTGGTCTGATTTACGTGAAACGTCTGTTATTCTATGTGTATTCACATTTCAATTGTACCTTACTTTCAAAGCATCTTTTCCATTATACGCCAGTTTGGCTATTTATAAAGGTACCCGAAAAACTGCGTATCTCGATAACCCGTGGTCCGATTTACGTAAAACTTGTTTGATTCGATTTGTATTCACATGAGCATTCGATTCATGATGCCTCCTGCTCCTGTCTCTTTCCCTCTGTTCCGCCAGACGCTCAGATCTTGCTTTATCAATCTCATCGACCCTTCTATTTGCATGCCTGTCCCAATTTTAGGTAAATATTTCGTAAAGGATCCGTTCGTACTTCGGTGTGAAATAATTTTTTCCACAGGATTTGCTTCGAGTGCATTCAACGTATCACATCTCCTAACCCATTTCTTCCGGAAAAGAAAGAGGAGAAGGGTCGTGGAAACCTCGGAGTTTCCCCGGGAAACTCTGAGTTTCCCACCAACGGAGTTTTGCTTCGTGAATTTTGTTTTCTTTTTCAGGTTATTTCGCATGCTTTCAACGAATGATATCGAAATCACGCGTAAACGGTTCCTTTCCCCAGAAAAGGAAAGATTTGGCTGCTAATTCTTGCACACCCTGCTACCACGTAACAGGGATTTCGGGTCCTTTATCGCAAATCGCTATTACGTGGTAGCAGGGCATTCTAGAAATAGCAGCCAGATTTTTGGAAGTGAGATACGTTGAATACACTCGAAAAAAACAAACCTCATTGAAAAATTATTTCACACCGAGATTACGAACGGGTCTTTTACGAAATATTTACCGTATCTTTAAAGTCATTTTCACTTTAAAATATTTTCAAATATGCTAAAAAATATGCCCCATTATTAGACTATTTTCCTTAGTCATTTGCACGGTGATCGCTTTATGCTTATATAAAATACCATACACACACACACACACACACACACACACACACACACACACACACATATTATGGACCGCTCATAATCAGTGTGCGTGTTTTTCTTGTTCGCTGGTTCATTGCGTTTGGTATAGCACTTTGAGGACGATTCCCTGATAGATCTGATTGTTAAAACACCTGGAAGTCATAGACAGGCGAGACAATTCGCCTTTAATCCCATTCTGCAGTGATGGTTACCAATATTTTACCGTTTTTTTTCTTTTTTGGCTTCACGTACCTGAATCGAATCCGGGACGAACTGAATCGCCAGTCTATGACCATATACAAATATACAAAACCACAGCGTGATGTTGATAAGAAAAAAAAATGACGAAATACATACATACATACATACATACATCGAAAGGAGATGAAAAATCGCTTCGGCAGTGGCTAGCGAGGGAGCCAGATGCATTTAAATCTTGTTGGACCTTGTGAATGACGCATAATCGCAGGCAGATTCCTACACAAGATTTGTTGCTTCTGACATATAAACTGTAAATAATTCACCTACTGGTGCTACAAAATGCCGCGAGGCTGTCCATAACAAATTTTGTCTCGGACAAAAATCGCCTAAGCATGCCTGTGAACAGTGTGTATATGTTAAATATGATACATATTATAATTTAATACTCTTTCAATTGTGTACACAGGATTATTACTCAGTTCGACGGCTATTCGCAATACCAATGAATGTATTATTCGCTGTTTCTTATATTGGAAGCTCTGGATGTGGTTGGCTGAAAGTACCCGTCATTAACAAGGCCAATGAGACCGGAATGCATCCGGTAATTTCACTAACACCTACCGGGTCGATTTTCACTTTCCATCCGGTATACAACACAGCATGTCCTTAGGCAACTTTATCGCGGGTAACTTGCCTATCATTGGTGTATATACATTAAGCATGATACATAGATAAGTATTATCTATTTTTCTATTTTCGATCACATTTTTTACATAGACGTATTCGTTTACTAAACGTCGTAATTTTCAGTGCTGACTCTAATTTCTGCAGAAAATCTGTAGAGATAACTGTAAAAAGTGATAGGGATGTATACATACATACATACACACGCGCATACATATAACTACAAATCCCGCTCTATCATCTTCTGGCTCTTCTACACTTCTTCAACCATCGCACCATCCTCCACTGTACTATAACTGCTTCTCTTTCTCAGGTGGGTTTGCTCACAACACATGGACTGTCTTTTATTCGACAGAAATATCCCCACCCTAGTAACACTCGCTCTCACCCGAGTGTACCAAGTCGAGTGCTCCTCTATCTTTACCTCCTACTTCTCCCACTCCCAGCTGCAACCCTTGCTTTTCCATTTCTCCCTATCACCCCCTACTGTCTAACCTATGATCTTTCGCGCATTCCGCCTCCTTCAGTCTAAACCTACCATCTTCCTCTTTGCCCCATTATCCACTTTTTAAGCGTGCCCGTAACCTACGCGACTCAGTGGTTCCTAGCACCGTCCACACCTTTCTTTCACCCGACCACCTTTGCATAATCCCCCATATATACCCACCTTCCAATTTCCAGTTAGTCAACACAGCATATAAACTAACTCCATGTAGCTGTTTTCGCCAGGATTGTGCTTTTAATTGTGAAGGCTCGTGACTTAGTGGTTAGGTTATTCAGCTCAGGATTGTAAGGTTGTGAGTTCGTTGTGTCCTTGAGCAAGACATTTTATTTCACGTTCGTCCAGGCCGGTCTGCTGTCAAGAATGGGCTGTACCTGTCATTCAAATGGCCAGACTTGTCACATTCTGTGTCACACTGAATCTCCTTGAGAACTACGCTAAGGGTACGAGTGTCTATGGAGTACTCAACCGCTTACGCGTTAATGTCACGAGCAGGCTGTTCCGTTTATCGGATCAACTGGAACACTCGTCGTCGTAACTGATGGGGAGCCAGGCCGTATGTCCCTAACAGGTCCTGATCGCAGTAGACCTGAGAACTATAGTAGCTAAGAAGTGGTTCTCCACTCCTCAAAACTCAAGGAATCTCGTACCAGGGACCCACTACCAGATGCAGTTTAAATCATACTCAGAGTCCTAGCTATGGGTTAACTAGTATGTGAACCACTGGGAATGAAGGGCCCCTAGTTCCCGTTAGAATTTCCTTCTAGAAGAAGGGAGGCTCATATAAAAAATCTGGAGAGCAGTCGGTTTCTGGTCGTCTCAACTGTTGTGCCTCTGATTTTATAGCTCATTTGGCTCGGTGCTGTGCAACGCTTTATTCACTCAAAAAAATATTCATGCACAGGAACTTCTTAGACTCTCGGAACGTTTGTATGGGCCTACTGTGTTTGGGGAGGGATAATACTCGGTCACGTGCTGACTTCCAAACACACGCGCACGCATACTCATACACACACACACACACACACACACGCACACACACGCACACACACACACACACACACACACACACACACACTTTGGCTTCTTCCATTTTCCGACTCCCGAATCCACTCTCACAAGTCTCTGGCCGGCCCAAAGCTATAGTAGATGACATTTGCGCAAGACACCATGCAATAGGACTGAACCCAACGCTTTGCGGTTGGGAAGCAAACTTCTTACAATACAGACACTCCTGCGTCTATATGTGTGTGTGTTTGTGAGTGTGCGTGCACGCGCGCATATCTGTATTATATACTACTTGTACTGCAGAACATTCCCTTCATCCGCTATCGGCTGGAGGTCACGATGAGTTCAGCATCTTCCTACAGCACCACTCCTACAAGCATTACCAATCCGCATTAATGCCAGCAAGGATTGCCTGTGTTATTTTGGCCTGCACTGTAACCCACTTTCTCTTTCCTTTGCAGTCATTGGGAAATTATCCCATGATGTCATTACACCAAACTGAGTGCAGTTGTACCCATTCTAAATAACCTGCAAACATTTTTAATATTCGCTGGGGACTTATTCTAGCATCTAAGCTTTAGTTTGTCTCTCACATCTACAATATCGATGCTGAAGTATTTTCCGCTTCTCTTTGCAGCTTATGAATCACTTTCATCCGAAATCCTATTCCATTCATGCAGGATACTTTGGAAATAACCAAAGAACCATTCATTGTCAAAAGTTAAGCGGTACTTTTCAGTGTATTATAATGCATCAGAGAGAAGCTCAGAATTTCTAAATTCCTACCCTACTGCTAGATATTTATTGTGCCTACAATGGGTTCACCTGTCGTCTGATAATTATTGCTTTTATTCTGTTTGTAATGGGCGTTTGTAATGGGGTTTGTAATGGGCGTCCTCGCTCTATGGTAACAGTACCAGTTTAATCATGACTACTTGATCATCTAACATTGTACTGGGTTACATAAAGTGATCTCTTTCCCTCCTCTCTCTACCACTCTATCACCTCTCTCTCCCATACACATATGCATTTACATGCACACTCATATGCATACACATGCATGTATATATGTGTATCTATATATATGCATGTTTCTAACTGAATGCTTATATATATATATATATATATATATATATATATATATATGCATGTATATATGTATATATATATGTGTGTGTGTGTATGTGTGTGTATGTATATATGTATATATGGATGTACATATATTTATCTATATAAATACACACCTATATGTATGCATTTATGTATGTATGTATGTATGTACGTTTACCCCACTCGTGCTAAAATTCATTTTAGGCCCAGGCGTGGTCGTGTGGTAAGAACTTTGCTTCACAGCCACATGGTTCTGGATTCAATCCTACTGCATGGCACCTTAGACAAATGCCTTTCTTCGGGTATAGTCCCGAACCGGCAAAACCTTGTGAGTGGATTTGGTAGAGGGAGCTTGAAAAAATCCCATCATGTATGTGGTTGTGTCTGTGCGTGCGTTTTATCTATATTATGCACAAAAGCATGAATTGGAACTGAAATAGATTTAAATTTTAAATATTTGAAATACTCACTGGGTGTGTAATAAGAATGTAAGTATATCTTTCTTCGTATACTATTGATATGCGGGGAAAAATGCTGCAAGAGAGTCATGTATTTTCTGGACCATTTCTCAAAACCGTAATTCAGCTGTAATATAAAGCAGTTGTAAATTTGGCCAGCACCAAGGCGGTGAGCTGGCAGAAACGTTAGCACGCCGGGCGAAATGCTTAGCGAGTATTTCGTCTGTCTTTATGTTCTGAGTTTAAATTCCACCGAGGTCGACTTTGCCTTTCATCCTTTCGGGATCGATAAATTAAGTACCAGTTGCGTACTAGAGTCGATCTAATCAACTGGGCCCCCCTCTCCAAAAATTTCGAGCCTTGTACCTAGAGTAGAAAAGAAACTTGGCCAGCACAGTAGCCTAATTTGCATATTTGTGCTTTGATAGCTCACCAATAAGTAAACAATATTTATTTTATCCTCAACTTTGTGCCAGTACGTACGTGGATTTTGTGTGTTAGCATGTATGTATGTACAAACACGTAAGAATCTTTATAGATGTGTATACATATGTACATACATACATAACATCAATATTTTTGTGTTAATTACTACGTAACATTTCTAGAAATTTTAGGAAAATTATGTGTGATGCTTACTGGTGATATAAGAAAACAAACTGAGAAGTTAATGACGCTTCACTGTTCCATCTGCCACTTGTTTTGTGCAAGGACTCTGAACGAGTATATTCCTCGCAGATTGATGCATCGAGTGTGTATAGATGTCATCTTTCAGTCAGATTGGTCACCAGCTCGTTAAATGAATGTTACGTTAACTTGCAGTTCTGAGCTCAAATCCTACTTAATGCGTTTCATAACCTATAAAGTTGTAGGGGCAAGATTAAAGACTGTCATCATATAGTGTCAGCCTGAACAAACGAACTTGCTGTAAGTTATACATTGCAATGAATGAAACTATAAAACTGACAAAATTTTGCTAGTTTTGTCAGTTTTGACAAAGGGATTGTAGTTGAAAAGACGGGGACTGGCCCAGTAGACTGTAAAATGTTTGTCTTTCGTAGACGTAGTGAAATACCGAGGAGACGATAAATCTACCGCTGACGGCTTGTCTAGTTGTCGACAGCGCCATCTGCGTTGGTCTGACATATGAAAAAACTGAAACAAACCACATTACATTTACACACTTTCATAAGTTCTGCCTTTTACTTACTTCACTCATTGGGCTGCGATAATGCTAGGGCACTCGTTGAAAGGTTTAGATGACCAAATGGACACCAGTACTAATTTTTACGTCTGATACATTTTTTATCGTTAACTTGCTGAACCACAATGTTACGGGGACATAAACAAAACAACACCAGCTGTCAAGTGGTGGCACGGGACAAAAACAAAGACATTAATGTCACTTGCAAAGCATCGGTAGGTCCGGAACTATAGTAGAAGACACTTGCCCAAGGTGCCTTGCAGTAGGACTGAACCCCAAACCAAGTGGTTACAAAACAAACACCTTAACACCTCCACTGGCAGTCATGCCCGTTCCATCGTACATAAATATTTACATACATCATACATACACATATATACATACATGTATGCATATAGACACATACTCTTACACATTTATTACATTCATTATGACATACATACATACATGCATATATGATACATTCATGCACATAACAGTCACATACGTGTATGTGACCGCGTGTGCATCGTTGGCGATTTTCTTTCTCCGTCTTCCCTTCTTTGAACTTTTTCTATATTTCTGATGAAGAGCTCCACTCGAAACATGAAATCCCCTTTGTTTTCTTTCCTTTCCTGAGCGTCCAATAACACTGTACTTATTCCACGTCCTCGCGTTGTTGTTTTTTTCGTGCTTTTTCTTGCTTGTTCACGTTTGGATTGACTCTATATATATAGCTTGGAAAGTATAAGGTTACTAAGGCACTCAAGTATCAGCCTTGCATCTTATACCAGAAACAGGTGTAAGCTAATGAAGTTCATGAAATAATCGATTATTCCTTCGTCATCTCATTTTTCTTATAACCGCTCTATACTCATCTAACAATTTGATCTGAAACACACGTATATTGAGTTCTACACCAGGTTAGTCGCGCAATGCCTAAGCAAAATACTGATAATGATATAATATATGTGTATGTGTGTGCGCGTGTGTGTGCATATATATATGTATGTGTGTATATATATATATATATATATATATATTTGTTTATACACACACACACACACACACACACATACACACACACACACATATATATAGTTCAAATTTACGGAAAACAAAAGTCGAAGATAGGTGAAGGAGCAACAAGCAGGTGTATGTATTAGGTTAACGCTCTGAAAGAATGGGAAAGTCTTTGACGTTTCGAGCCTACGCTCTTTGACAGAAAGGATTAAGAGGGGAAAAAACGGGGAGAGAAAAATGTTTTGGGATTAACGGTTCAACATGATGAAATGGCCGGAAAAAACAGCTTGTGTATATATGTGTGTGTGTATAAAATAAAGTTAACAAACTGGTATATTAATTAATTATATATTTATTCATATTCTTTTATTCATTTATATATTTTGGACTAGTGGTTGCGGCCATGCTGGGTCTCCGCCATCGTAGTCACCTTTTAATTGGCCAGTTCTACGAGTTTGTCTTCTGGTGAAGGAGGGAGTTCGATATTCCTGCTCTGTTTTAAGTTTCCTGCCTTGATATTGGCTCATCTGGGATCTTGGATAGTAAATGGTCAAGTTGTTTCTTGAAAACATCTACTCCTACTCCATGGAGGTCACTCAGATGATTTGGCAAGGAGTTAAATAGCTGTGGGCCCTTGAATACCAAGCACACGATCATCGCCCTAGATGAGACAGCTAGGACTTTTGGAACAGTGCAGTGACGTCCAACTCGAGGTCTGGTATAAATCTCAATTCCAAAGTTTGGTGCCAGCCCCTCCAGTATCTTCCATACATATATCACTGCGTACCTCTCCCCCTCTTCGCTCCAAGAAGTAGAATCGTAGCTCTTTCAGTCTCTCCCAGTAGTTCAGCTGTTCCATTGATGCATTCTTCTTCGTGTAGTATCTCTGAACCGCCTCAAGCCCTGCTATTAATCCTACAGTGTAGAGTGACTATAGTTGAGAGCAGTAGTCCAGACGGCTGAGGACAAATGTCCTCCATAGGACCAGCATAGTTTCCTGGTCCCTTGTTCTGAAGGTTCTCAGAATCTATCCGGCCATTCGCTTGCACACTGCGACCATCTTGGTGACATGTATGTGAAACGTGGCATTGTTGCTCATATCAATTCCAAGATCACCCACCGTATGTTATTCTTGGATCCCTGCTCCTTTTGGTTCACAATATCGTTGTTGTGACTTCTGAGCACTAATTAGTTGGTAGCAGAGGGCTTGGAATTTGTCTGCATTAAATTGCATGTTATTGGGCTCAGCCCATTTATATATGGCATCTAGGTCTTTCTGTAGAAGATTAGCATCAGAAGGTTCCTTGACTGCTTGTATTACTTTTGTGCCGTCGGCATAGCTAGTAAGTGTGGCTATCTGTGTAACTGATGGCATGTCTGAAGGAGCCATCATGAACAGTAGTGGTCTCGATACAGTTCCTTAAGGCACTCCACTTTCTATTACTGTCTCCGTGGAGAGGGCTCCGTTGGTTGCTACAGTCTGGCATCTGTCTTTTAAGAAGTCATGCAACCACTCTCCAATTCTCCCAGTTATGCCGAGTCTCCGTAGTTTGTGACATATCATCCCATGATCAACCTTATCAAAAGCCTTTGCAAAGTCAAGATATATCACATCTACATTTGAGCGATTCATTAATTGTTTCAACTCCCAGTCATAGTGTTGCACAAGCTGTGTAAGACAGCTTCTGCCTGAGAGAAAGCCATGTTGAGTGTCAGGAAGCAAGTTATTATCTTCAAGGAATGCAATTAGTTTCTTCCTGACAATGCGATCCATGACTTTACTGACATGGGAAGTTATAGAGACAAGTCTATAATTCTTAGCATCTGCTCTGCTACTTCCCTTATGGGTAAGGTATATAATGCCTTCCTTTAACTTTTTGGGAAGTCTCCCTGTTGTGAGGAAGATCTGAAAGAAAATCCATAAAATAGATATATGAATAAATAATTAATTGATATACCAGTTTCCATTCTTAACTATGTTTTATATTCTCTGTATATCATGTACTAAGGCAAAAGTAATTGTTGGAAATACTATATGGTCTTCGGTTCTGATAAACAAACAGATAGATTCTTGTACACATATGAAGCTACATACATACATACATACACACACACACGCACACACACGAACTTATATAGCCGTACACACTGATATATTTGGCGGGCGAATCTATTTCGAGCGTTTCAATCAATTTGTTGTACCGATATTTTCGTATGACAGTGTAATCATGCAACTCTAGTAGGGCACCGGATATCTTACGTAAGAACCACGTGACCAGCGACCTTGCCTGCTTTTTGGTAAGTTGATATTAGAGTATTAAGAGTTGTTTACAGTAAATCTTTTAACCGTTTTAAGTTCGTTAATCCCTTATTATAAATAATTATTTAATATTTACTGACTCACGTTACCAACATGTGGTACCTATGTATATTATTGGCGTTAGAGATCGAGGTCACCGTAGTACTGAACGCCCCACGTTACAGAGATACAATTAGTTTTCGAATAACTTGTTCACTCCGTAAATATGTAAGCATGGCTGAGGTTTCTTTTAACATTGTGAACAGGAATAAACTAAACACTTAACGAATGACATGTAGCAATGTCCGATGAAGTTAATTAGCGGCGGAATTGTATGGTTTCGTGCCAATTTCCCAAATATATATACCTGTATCTCTACATATACCTGTATTGTTGCTATTATTTTTGTTGGTGCTTACCCATGTTATCTCGGATCCATCAACGACACTCCAGACGTAGCAATCTGCCTAGGTGAAACTAGCCGAAGAGAACTAATCAAATTACGTTAACAAACGTAATTTTGTAAGTTCGAAATCTCGGTCCTAGATTATCCACATCTGGGTTGTACATTTATTTAATGTTCTTCCTACATATAAGATGAAATATTTTATGTTCGCCGCCCGCAAACGTCTTTGCTAGTATATATATATATATATAT
>NC_068987.1:37467486-37472428 GCF_001194135.2 Octopus bimaculoides
ACAGCACATACCCAAGGCACACAGAGCTGCGCTCGGTAGTGAAGTGAAAGCGCGTTATAAAAATAAAACTACTGAACAATAATAATAATAATAATAATAATAATAATAATAATAATAATAATAATAATAATAATTATAATAATAATAATAATGATGATGATGATGATGATGATGATGATGATGATAATAATAATAATAATAATAATAATAATAATAATAATAATAATAATAATAATAATAAGAGACAACACCGTTTAACATGTGAGAGCGATAAAACACTGCTCAGAAATCTATCCAAAAACATCGGGAATAAAGACAACAAATAGAGCCTGAAATAATTGACAAAGTGTTGGACTATGTCCGAGTAAGTAATACTCATTAAAATTTATTTCTATTTTCCAAATGAAATTATGTATTTTAACTGTGTATCCTCTCCATCACTCGCACAATACTTGTAAAGACGCTCACCACATTACGATCCAATCAACATCAGACCATCTCTGCCCCAACCACCATGCACAAATCATACCCGTATTATTCAACCCAAGGATAACCAATGGGAAGTACGTATTTTAAACTTGTTACACAAAAAGTACACGTGCAAAACCATTTAACACCTGGTATGAACGGACTGGTACCCTACGAAAATGATGACCATAGAAAATAAAGGGTAGGACGTTATTCCTTCTGTCCCGCAAATAAAATCTAAAAAGCATAAATGAACATGTGGGGAATATATTTCAATCCTACACGCTTATTTTACAGCAGTGCTCTACCCACAGA
Source organism: Octopus bimaculoides (assembly GCF_001194135.2). Lineage (NCBI taxonomy): Eukaryota > Metazoa > Mollusca > Cephalopoda > Octopoda > Octopodidae > Octopus > Octopus bimaculoides. The sequence continues at coordinate 37,468,270 of NC_068987.1, forward strand.
ACAAAAACACAACAACATATACATATAAAATCTGGAAGAAAAATAGCCTAGATAAAGACTTGGATACAGCAACGAACGGAACTATATTCTCAAAACAAAAAAAGAAAAAATATCAGAAATAGAAATAGAACACTCAAAAGGAAAAATACATCAAGAAAACGTAGATAGTAACCACACAGCAATGTCAAATAATATCACAAGCAGTGGGACTGTAAAATACGAAGACAGCCGTAACATGTCCAATAAAAACGAAGTAAACAACGAAAGAGAACAAACGCAGACGGTAGGAATGTATTATGATGAGCAAAATGCACCAAACCAGAACACCACATACAAAAATATGAACGGAGGGAATACGGAATAAAGCTAAAACCTGGAAACAGTGAAGGTGAAACTAATGATTATGATACTCTAAAAATGAGCATAATCAAAGAACTGAAAGCAGCAGATCTTAGTGGTTACTATCTTAGTGGTTACTATCTACGTTTTCCTGATGTATTTTTCCTAATAGCCACAGAAACAAATGTCAATATGACCAGGCTAAATGATATAATATATGCAACAACCTCCGTGGCCATAAAAGAACCTGGATGCCCCCTAAAACCCATCCAAACAGATGCATCACCACTCAAACAAACCCAGTGGGTAAATAATATCCAGAAAAAAAAAGAAAAAAAAGAGAAAGGATCAGTCAATCTTTACTAAGCAACAAGAAGAGAAAGAAAATATTATGTAAATACAAAATTACAGAACAAGGTATACCTGAGGTAAAAGAACAGTTAAAGCAAGATATCCTTGCCAAAGCACAAAGAATCCACCGGTATGAGAAACGCCAACGTTTCTTTGAAAAAAACAAACAATTCAATTCCAGCTTTAAAAGATTCTAACCAAGAACTTGGCAAAAATAAAATAGAGATCAATGCAACACCAACAGTAGAAGAAGTGAAAGAATCTTGGAAAGAAAAGTGGTTGGCAAAGGAACAACCTCAGAGAAGGACTATCAAAACAACGAACACAGCACTTGAAGAAATCTGGACCCCTATAAGAACTGAAGAAACTAAAAATCCCCAGCTTCAGGTTAAAATATCTAACACGAACACATAAAAAGTTAGCTGAAAAATTTAAAGAAATACTAGCAGAGCCAGAGACAATGCTTGAATGGTTCACGGACGGGAAAACTATCTTAATTCCCAAATCCACCGAAACGGTGAACCCACAAAATTACAGACCGATAACTGGTCTCGCTACAATTTACAAAGCCTTTACTGTAATAATATCGCAGAGAATGAGCAAGCATCTGGAAGAAAACACCCTGCTTCCAGAAGAGTATTTCTGGATGCTGCAAGGGCTCCTACGGCTGTAAAGAGATCAGCTACTGATTAATAAAGCCATAACTGAAGACAGCTGCAAAAAAAAAAGAATGGTCTAAGTATGACCTGGATCGATTACCGAAAGGCTTTTCATAGTATTCCCCACACATGGACCCTTGAAACACTAGCTGTGAACAAGGTAGCACCAATAATCCTAAAATATATAAAACATTCCATGAATAAATGGCAGACAGTGCTACAGCTCCAGACAAAAGAGGGACTCATGAAAACCAAAGCTATCCCCATTAGAAGAGGAATATTCCAGAGAGACACACTCTCTCCACTCTTTTTCTACTTGGCACTGACACCTTTATCTGACAAGCTAAACAGAACTGGATGTGAATACAACTGTTACGGCAAAACAATCAACCACCTCTTATATATGGATGATCTAAAACTGTACGCTATAAATGATAAACAGCTATAAACATTACTACAGACAGTACATAGATTTACCAAAGAAACAAATATGAAATTTGGCTTAGAAAAATTTGTCAAAACAACCTTTGAAAGATGAACGAATGAAAATGCAAAACTGACCTCTGACTGTAAGGCACCGGAACAAATAGCAAATCCAATGATTCTGCCGCAAAACAACTTTGATGATATAAAAAAAAAAGCAATGGCAAGAAAAGCCGTAGAAATTTATCGAATAATCACCTGCTTCAATTTGTTATGGAAGTTACTCACATGAATTTTTCATATACAATTATTTGATTCAAATCAAAGTGCAAGTAACACTTAAAAGGCACCAGAGACTATCTGATCATTATCAAAATGGTAACGCAGAACTACAGGCGACAACAGACGCATTAGTGCATAGAATGGGTCGACTTTAGAAAGGCTTACGGTAATATGCCCTTTCTCGGATTGTGGAATCATCTAGTCATAGCTAGAAACTGCATTAACATCCTCTGAGGTAGTAACGATGTTCTTGAAAACGAACTTGACGGTAGACATGAAATCATTAGCTTCTGCAGCCTTTAAAAGAGCTGATTCATTCTTCTTCTTCTTATTTGTTATCACGCTAACATTCATCAAGAAAATTCACCAAGGGCTACAAACTCCCAACAAATGCACCTTTTCTAAATCTTCTATTCTTCATAGAAGACCTGAAAATATTTGCAAAGTTTGAAAAAGAAATCAATTCACTTGTTAATATAGTAAAAGTGTGTTGCAGTGATATTGAAATGGAGTTTAGTGTATCAAAATGTGCAACTTTGGCCATGAAGAGAGAGGAAAGAGCGCGATGGCATTCAAGTACGCTAGAAATAGATGACATTATGCATATGGAAATGAAGGAAAAGTGAAAGCTATATTTGAAGAGAGTAAAGCTTCTTTTCAGGTTCACTCATAACTCAAGTCACTTAATATAGGGCGTCGGGACGATCTTCACAATGAGTCATACATGTGACAGCAGGTGTTCGATATAACTCCGAAAGTCAGCCATACTCGGATACAGGACGAATAAGCGCAGAACACTTTTTGTCGCTCTGCGCGCCTCTCGGACGATCCTGCTGATAGCACTTCCATGCTTGTCGAGTTTATCTCCAAACGGTTCAGCCACGATCCATGTGAAATAACCAGGTCAAATGATAATAGATCCTAATTTAGGCACGGAGTCAGCATTTTTCAGTTCAGAGATAAGTCAACAGCAATGTCCTCAATGCTTGATTGGCACTTTATATTATGAACTCGAACGAATAAATAGCTCAGTGGATTTCAGTGGGATTTGAAGTCAAAACGCTAGGAGCCATAACAGAATTCCAGCAGACATTTTGTCCATCGACTTAATAACATCAATTCATCCAATCATCCACACACACACACACACACACACACACACACACACACACACACACATACATACATACATACATACATACATACATACATACATGTGTAAACACATAAAAGTATGCTTGGGTTTTCAGAAAACAAAACCAGCCAGTCAACACGCACAAATACAATCTGTAAGCGGAATAGTAAAAATATTCAAGACTTTTCTCAAGTTCAAAATGTGAATTTGTTTTTGTGATGTACATTCCAACGATGCAGCTTTGCATCTTTGTGAGAAACGTGCTCCCTCTCAACAGAAAGCTTTCAGATAATTAAGAATAGAAAAAGCAAGCATATCACATATATAGATGTGTGTGTCTGTGTGTGTTTGTGTGTGTGTTTGTGTGTGTGTGTTTGTGTGTGTATGTGTGCGTTTGTGTACAAACATGCATATCCATGTGCATACATACATATAAACGCACATATAAATGTAGATATGTACGTATGCATGTATGTTTGTGTCTGTGTCCGAGTCTATGTGTGTGTGTGTGTGTGTGTGTGTGTGTGCGTGTATGTGATATGTATATGCAGTTGTATACTCATAATGGAAAGAGAAAATATAAGAAAATATAATTAAAACCGACACACGGAAAAACATTAACTACTTGTCATAAACTACAATTTTAAATTCGCAATTAATACGAAATGTATTATACATATGTACAGACATATGTGTGTGTGCGTGTGTGTAACTAAGCCTAAAAAAATTAATGGAAATTATATAGTCCCATAAATCACAGCAATAAATTGACGCCATTTGCAGAACAATCAAGTATGTATGTACGTACGTATGTATGTATGTATGTATGTATGCATGCATCTATCTATCTATCTATCTATCTATCTACCTACCTATACTCTTTTACTCTTTTACTTGTTTCAGTCTTTTGATTGTGGCCATGCAGGAGCACCGCCTTTTAGCACCACCTATATATATATATATATATATA
>NC_068987.1:37472508-37474205 GCF_001194135.2 Octopus bimaculoides
AGATAGATATATAGATAGATAGATAGATAGATAATTATAGATATATATACAGGCATGACAGAAGTAAGACGACACCCTTATAATCATTAAAATTTATACAAAATCTGAAATTATACATTTAAATTATTAATTATTATAATCTCGTATTTAGTAGACATGCCCTTTGCATTTTTCAATGCAAAGATTCTATAAGGCATGCTACTGATCAGATGACGAATATTCTCTTGGGAAATTTCTTACCAAGTTTCATGCAGTAATCTCAAATGATCTGGCTTTGAGGAAGCTTTTTTAAAATCCTTTTTACGAAGTGTCCTGTCCATTATGCCCCATAGGTGTTCAATAGTGTACATATCTGGTGACTGGCTTGGCCATGGAAGTTTTTTCATGCAATTCTTTTACAAACAATCTTGGGTCTTTTTAGCTGTGTGACAAGGAGCCCCATCTTCCCTAAATAGTCTTCTTTAATCGTTTCACCATTGGAGAAGACTGGAAGAAGCCCTTTCTGCAATATGGACACATATTTACCTGAGTTTATGATTCCATCACACTCCACCAGCTCTGATTTACCATTGCTCCCCATACCATCACAAAATAGCCGCCTTGTTTCATCGTTGGCAGCAATCTTCTCATGTCAAATTCTTGATCACAGCCTCTCCAGACCAACACTCGACCGCTGTCAGAAAATTCAGCAAATCTGGACTCATCAGAGAATATGATAGTGTCCCAAAATGCTAGCGGCCACTCCATCGTCTCATTAACCCAATCTTTTCTTCACTTGATATTGGCTGGTTGAAGAAATGGCTTCTTTCTTGCTGCTCTGCCATAGTAGCTAAGTTTGTGGAGATATCTGACAGCTGTTCTGAGACTAACATTAACTTGTTTTGCTATGTCAGAGGCCTTTCAATGAGGATTGTCATCCACACTTCACTTAACAAAGCAATAGATCTTATCAAAGGGCTCTGGTCGATCTGGACAATGTAATGTGGACTCCTTCCCCTCTCTGGTGAATTGCACAACTACTCTATTAACTGTAGAAAGCAGGACCCAAAGGTTCGCTGCGATTTTACGCTGACTAAGTCCACCTTCAGATTGACCTACAATACGACTTGTTTCAAATTTGGACAGTTCCAAGGTTTCTTTTGTACGTGACATGATTAAACTGTCACATAGAGAACCTGAAACATAAAAATGTCAATTAAAAAAAAGTAAACTTTTTCAAGTTAAAATAAACATGCAACAATGCTTTATGGGGTATCTATTTACTTCTGTCATGTGTTTGTGTGTGTGTGTGTGTGTGTGTGTGTGTGTGTGTGTGTGTGTGTGTGTGTGTGTGTGTGTGTGTGTGTGTGTGTGTGTGTGTGTGCGTGCGTGTCTAAACGTCAGACCACTGAGCCGGAATTTGAGAAGTACAGGGTCCGATTTTCTGTAGACACTTGCTGGCTATTTTCTCCCGTCTTCTAAAGCGTTTTTACCCGATTTTCTAAGTTGTCTTCATAGCGATTCTGTGTTCGAGAATTTCACTATCTTCTGTAGAATACCAACTCACTCGGCGCTTATACGTTTGTTTACAAAATATTCTCATACATACATACATATATATGTATACATACACACATACACACATCCAGATATACATATATATGTGTGTGAATGTATGTATTTTTAGAACAGATGTATGTATATATATGAGAATATAT
>NC_068987.1:37474240-37476184 GCF_001194135.2 Octopus bimaculoides
GTGTGTGTGTGTGTGTGTGTGTGTGTGTGTGTGCAGCACATTCAGCTGCCACTGCAATATATACTCCCTTTAACAGATTCCAGTGGTGTCTGTATCTTCCGAAACTATCACCCCCTACGGAGGCAAACAACATTGATGCTATGCCAGGGATTATCGTAGTTTTTTAGCCCACCTTTTCTTTTTCCACTATCCTTGTTGTCACCACGTCACACTGAGTGCACTTGTACCCACACCTACTGGCTAATAACAATCTTTTACTACTTGCTGACTATTTGTTCGTTCACCTCAACATCAGTTTTTCTTTTACATACATTAATGGTGAAACAATTTCAGTTAATATCTTCAGTTCACAAGTCATTGCTTTGCTGCTTTCCGTGAGTTGAAATACCAGCTAGAGAGGGCATAGCAGTACTAGCTACAAATCCAAGACATCTCACTCTTACTTGATGTACCTTATGGTACTTTGCCTGTGCCCAACAGCATCCCTTATTTCATATTTTAGCCTCCTTTTTGTATACGCTCTATTGCCTTCCTAAAGCAATTCAACTCAACATTTTAGGATATTTACCAAGGAAATCCATTCGATACGGTCATGGTATTGCTTCACTATCACAATATGACTCGGGGCCTCTAGTGCCATCTTCAATTTCACCTATCCCTGCCAGTCATTAGCATCATTCACTAGTCTGTGCCTCATCTTCGTTGAGGCTTCTGTTTCTTTTCTCACTATTCCTGTTGAAAGCTACAGAATACAACTTTGTGTTGATTCTCATTGTATTGATATCTCTGCATTGTGGTTTTAACAAGAATGCTGGTGAAATGCTAATGTCGTCAGGCATTCTCTGCAAGGGATGTATGCACGCAGACAGAACATCATGCATCAATGATGCATAAATTCTGTATCATTGGCACTAAGTAGTGACACTCCAACCCCACTAATATTTGGATGGATACACATCGTACGATTCTCAGGAGTAATCGCAACCTGAAAGTCTCCAATTTCCATAACACTACATAGCACAACAATAACACTACATAGCACTACAATAGCTTCATTTGCTCAGCTACCCTTCTCTCTTAGCCTCTCTCCCATTCTCTCTCTTTCCTTAAACACGCGCGCGCGCACACATGCACACACACACACACACACACACACACACACACACACGTACACACACACACACACACGTACACTCACAAAGAAAGAAAGGAAGAAAGAAAGAGAAAAGTAAGTAATAAAGAAGGAAAGAAAGAAGGAATGAAAGAATGTGAGAGTAAATAAGAGCTTATATATTAAGCAGAAAGGTGTATGTGTCATAATATAAAGGATGAGAGCGCACAATGCGTGTATGAAAATTTTTATTCTAAATAATGAATAGTGACAGAAGTAAATAATTAATAGCGACAATATTAATACCAAAAGATAATATTCATCTTCCACTTATAAGTGAATGCTGTGTTAGAACACAGAATACTGTGTTAATTACCATGAGAAAACGTCTCGTATAGACTTGTGATACATACAAGCACACGTGTTTATGACGCTAGCGGGAGATAATCGTTTTCAATCGCCGCCTGGACTACCTTCTTTGGCTTTGTCGATGGCAGTCACCCGAGGTTAGTAATAGCTGCGATTCCTCCAACGTCTGAAATTGACAACGTGAAGGAAGGCCAAAATCTTGTGATTTGGTAATCCTAATGGAAATAGCGGTGCTATTATTATCCTTTCCTTTCCAACACCACTTCTTTCACCGGACAAACTTCCGCACCTTCTACATTAGGGACTCTTTCCATTGCATCCTACTTCTCTTATCAACATTTTCGCGTGTTTCATGCATAATTCAAATTATAACGAGGAAATTAACTGCCAACTGCCCGACAGGTTTACAGAGCACCTCACAGACATCTGACTTGACAAAAGCTCATCTGTACTCGACAGATTCC
>NC_068987.1:37476222-37477196 GCF_001194135.2 Octopus bimaculoides
CCCCCCCCCACCGATCATTCAACCCAACTCATCTCGGTCTTCAGTTAGACGTCCACGACATATTTTTAATTTCTCGCTTCCAGAACTCTCTTTATGTCAATAAAGTTACAAGATTTCAGTTAAATTCTTACCTTCAATTTATCTAGCCTTAACTTCCAGACTGGCATCCTTACAATCCGTTCAATAAATACACACCGGCGCCTTTTTACTCTCCTCCCTTCCTCTTTCATACGTTTCGTATCACACCTCTACTTCTCACTCCACATCTACTCCACGCAATCACACTCAACATGAACACACACTCACACCATACATACTTCGGCATCTCCCTTCATAGACCAGTTCTGTTCTTACTTTACATACAGAGACACGCCTGTCACTTATACACACCTCCATTCAATGGCCATGTCTCGCACTTTGACACCCGCCACACACACACACGCACATCTACTCAAATTTACTCTTCGATAAAAAAGTAATTAGATTTCACCGTTGATTCACTTACCTCTTTACACTGATGTCTGCTTACCACTGCCGACTCACAAACACACAAATACATTCTTCAGCTACTTCTTTTGTTAAAGCTGTCAAATAGAAAAAAAAACACATTTCTGTTTACCTTTTCTGCAGTCAACCGCTTTTTCATCGCTCCAACTCGCATGCTGTTTCGGCCTATAAACACTTTCGTTCGTAGTATATTTCACGTTTACGGCTGTGATTTTGCCTCCTATTATTTCTCCTGTTTTTCTTCCCTTTCTTTTTGTACATGCGCTCATCTGTACACAAAAATAAACTTTTATGCTGGCTTTTCCAGTATAAGCACGCCCACTAACTCTGGGTAACAATCCTGCACTTCCGTTATAGCATGATTTCTAATTACACACACACACGCACACACACACAGACACACAGACACACACACACACACACACACACACACACACACAGACACGCACACACACACACACACATAC
>NC_068987.1:37477236-37477699 GCF_001194135.2 Octopus bimaculoides
ACAGACACGCACACACACACACACACATACACACACACACACACGCACATACACACACACACACACACACAGACACACACACACACACACACACGCACATACACACACAAATATTGTACAAACTTTCAGCCTCCATATAACATCCTACAACAACGTCGTTACATTTATTTATATACGCGTATACACACACTCGCACAAAACGCACCAAACACATGCGTAAGTTTTCACACTTACACATATCTACACACATACATGCCTACCACAAAGCAGGCACATGAACATTTCATTTCTACCTGAGGAAAGACTGACGTCTGAAACAGTAAGCTATTCCATTCTCTTACTAAGTGTTAAACTAACACCTTATCCTCGTACTTTGTACTTTCCTTGATCTTTGATGTATTTTAAGTATTTTTGAATTTGCAATATATATATATATATATATATATATATATATATATATATA
>NC_068987.1:37478089-37480255 GCF_001194135.2 Octopus bimaculoides
ATATATATATATATATATATATATATATATATATATATAGTAAATCCCAACAAAGAAGAACAACAAACACAAAAAACAACAACGCGAGGACGTGGTACATGTAAAATATTACCAGACGCTCAAAGAAGGAAAGAAAGATGGTTTAACGTTTCGAGCAAGGCTCTTCTTCAGAAACAGGAAAGTCCAATAGAGAGGATGGCAGAGGAAGAAAATCGCTAACGATTCACACGTGGTTACGTGTGTGTGTGAGGGCGCATGGCTCAGTGGTTAGGGTGTTGCACTCATGATCTAGTGATCATGATTTCAATTCCTAGACCGGGTGTTAGTTTAGCGTTTAGAAGGAAAATGGAGTTGCATACTGTTTCAGACGTCAGTCCTTCCTCAGGTAGAAAATGAAATGGTTATGTGTATGCTTTGTGCTTTGTGCGTTGTGTTCTTGAGCAAAACACTTCATCTCATGTTGTTCGGCGATCACTTCGACACCTGACACGTGGTACACTGTGCACCTGTTCAGAGGTCGAAAATGCTAAAATAATTTTATAAAAAACATTTCAGTACCGGTTTCGGTCATTGAGACTTCTTCAACTGTAGGTATGGAAAACAATTAAATTTTGGAAAAATTAAATGCAAAGTGTTTTAAAAGAATATTTGCATAGTATTCAAATACAAGGGGCATTTTCCTTGTCTCTGCCTGTCTCTGTCTCTCTTGTTTACTCTTTTGGGTTCGAGGTCGTTGTGAATTCTTGGCAGAGAAGAAGAAGAAGAAGAAGAAGAAGAAGAAGAAGAAGAAGAAGAAGAAGAAGAAGAAGAAGAAGAATGAGGGAGTGTTATGATAGTAGTAGGATGTTAAATGGTCAAGTGCCCTGAAAGTGACTTGTTGTGGATGGTAGTAGTGACTGAATTCTTGAGATATCTCTTTTGAATGTATTGTTTATAATATTTGTGTAGGTATTATTCTAAACAGCATTTGTAGTAAAGTAAGGAAGGAGGTGGCGGAAAGGAAGAAGAAGACAAAGAAGAAAAAGGAGAGGAAAAGAAAAGAAAGAATAATAAAAGAATGCGGGATGGTATGATAGTAGTGGGATGTTAAATGGTCAAGCGACCTAAAAGTGGCTCATTGTGGATTATAGCAGTGATTGGGACTGTTTTTAATGAATTCTTGGGTATCTCTTTTGAATGTATTATTTTTAATATTTGTGTGTGTGTTATTCTAAGGTCGTGGTGGATACGTCATTTGTTGTAGATGCGTTCAAAAGGGGTCTGCATTTTGTGATAAAGAAATACTCTTTACTAATTCTCTGGCTACAAGTTGTATCGTCCCTGAATTAATAGAGGGGAAAGTTCTGAAGCTTGGATTTTTGTTATTGGCGCAAATGTCGATGTGTTGGATGAATGCTATTTTTCTGTTTTTTTAAATTTTGATCTGGGATCTGTGCAGAGCCATCCTTTGACGTAGACAGTTTTTTGTTTGGCCTATGTATTGCTCTTGACACCCAGAGCAGGTTAGTGCGTATATCAGGTTCTCCGAAGCACATGTGAAGTTGCTTTTCACTGTGAAACGTTGTCCCTGTTTGAAGGAGAACTCCGATCCCTCAAGTAAATTGACGCATATCCCACAGTTGGCCCTTCCGCATTTTTTACTGACGTTTTCAGTGTTGTTGTTGAGCGTATTCGGGGTTGTGTTAGGAGACTTTTCATAGATTTGGGCTATCTCTTGCCTTTTTATGAAGGTGTGTGTTTGGAAGATTAAGTTCATTCTGTGGTCCTTTTTCAGCAGGGGAATGTCTCGAAGGCTTCATTGTTAAGAGGGTTGTGTGTGTGATGTATGGTAGGGTTGTGTATCTGAAAGGAGTGTCAATGGAAAAGAGAAGGAAAGAAAGAAAGAAAGAAGAAAGGAAGAAGAAGGAATTGTGTTTACATCTATACAGCTAGTTAGTTCAAAAAAGGAAGGAGACAAATATGAAAACCTAGTTAACCAGGTTCAATTCTAGTTGGCACAAAAATGTCCCACTATCTGGGTTTCTTGCCTTTTTTAGGCTCTGTTGTTCCAAAGTTGAATTTAAGATTAAGAATAATGAAATATTGTGATGAATCAATGAGTGAGGTATCTAAATATTGGTAAGTTCATTTTGTCATAGGCACGGATCAAAAATAAATATAAAATAT
>NC_068987.1:37480727-37482845 GCF_001194135.2 Octopus bimaculoides
ACACACACACACACACACACACACACACACACACACACACACATATAGACACGTGCGAGCGCGTTACGGTACAGGATACATTAAAGAATTTAAGATGAGTTTAAGTTTGTAAAACCACACGCTGAGGATCTTTAAAGATGTGGAAGCAAACCGTTACTCTCTTCGTAGAAAGGAAGATAAAGGAAACCGTATTAATGTCATACTGAATGTGCTTATATGTGTCTATATGTGTGTATGCAGGTATGAGTGTGTCAGTGTGTGTGTGTGTGTGCGTGTATGTGTGTGTGTGAGGGAGAGAGAGAGAGAGAGAGAAAGAGAGAGAGGGAGAGGGAGAGAAAGAGAGAGAGAAATGATATGTTTTTAAGAGATGATGGATATATTTCGTTAGTTTTTCTTTAGTTCATATATTTCCTGTTTGAAAATATCAGGTGTACGGCTGTAAGCATACTGTTATCGAGTAAATCATTCATCGACAACTAGATATGGTTTCATCTTTTACCAAAAATAGTTAAGATTTTACTTAACAGTTGATAAATAGACAAAAGTACAATGAAGTATATTTAGATCTAGAAATTTACGTAATGCTGTGCATAAATGTATGTATATCTATCTATCTATCTATCTATCTATCTATCTATCTATCTATCTATCTATCTATCTATCTATCTATCGAGAAGCACTGCCCGTTCGGGATAAGCTCTGCAGGCACGATTCGAGACACACCGGATCGAGTTGCCCGAGATGAGGTCAGAACGACGAAATCGTTCTGCACGCACTCGTGCAGTGTCCAACCATTTCAGACCTGTGGGTTTATGCCGAACGGTTACTGTCACGTGTAGGACGAGACCACTTGTCGGCCGAATCTATCGTGAAAATTGCTCCGCCATGTTCCCTCAACCGGGAAGGCAAGGCACTGTTCATCGTACTGGTGGCCATGGTGAAAGAATGTGTGTGGTAGACTCGAGCGAAAGTTTAGAGACAATCACTTTCCTCTCTGGTCAATCGCTCATCAACTTTTTCAAGTACCACTTGAATAGGAAAGTGAGAATAGAGAGGCAAGTTTTGTCTCGTGAAAGTTGCAATAAAAGGTGGGTGAATGTAGCAAAGGTGGTACGCGCTAATGACGAAACCAATTTGAACATGATCCTGCAAATCGAAAAGAGAGAGAGAGCACTTTGCTCTCATGTGTTTTTTTACCTCCGCGCCTGAGGTTACCGTTGTCTTTTCCGTAGGCTTTTCTTTCCACGGATAAACCTAATCTATTTTTCACATTTATGATATTTTCTGTGATACACGATCCCTTTTGATCGCTTTTTACACGATCCCTTTTGATCGCTTTTTACACGACCCCTTTTGATCGGATTTTTTTTTTCGAAAAGAAGAGCTCTACATTGTAATTTGTCCCCTCTGTGTTCAGCCCTGCGTGGCTAGTAAAGAAACTTATCTATCTATCTATCTCATATGCATGCGTGTGTGTATGCATATATTAGTGATATATCAATATATTTATGTACACATGCCGAAATGTTTACACATGCCGAAATGTTTGTACATTTGTGTGCGTTTTCGTGCATTCGCGTGTATAGTAAAGTTTCTCCTGACTAAAACATTACTTTCCGCCTGACAGTTTATTCAAGCTGTCTTTCATTCTATTCCCAATCATTAAATATTTCTTTATTATTCCACAACTTGCTTTGATATCATAGAAAATAATGTGGAATAATACTATATAAACTAGGCACGATATTTGATATGCTCGACGGAACCGTTGAAGGCGATGTCCAGCATGACTACAAACCGATTTGTAGTAAAAGGGTGGATTAAATTAAGTTAAATTTATTTATATTCTTACAACTGGAATAATTACTGTAGGATATTTGCAAATATTCTCGACAGACAGCGTCTATAGTTACACCCTTTACATATGTAATTATATATACTTATTTGCAGAACACACACGCACAAACACATGTATATATATATATATATATATATATATATATATACACACACATACAAATATATGCATACAAAGAATACATATATGCATATATATATATATATATATATATATTTCATTTTTGTGAGTTCGTGTGTTGAAGCATATTCTGTTGTCTG
>NC_068987.1:37483505-37484789 GCF_001194135.2 Octopus bimaculoides
TATATATATATATACAAGAGTTTGGTCGGTCTGAGGCTATAATAAAAGACACCCAAGTTGCCATACAGTGGAACTGGACCCGGAACCATGTGGTTGGGAAGCAAGCTTCTTACCACACACCCACACCTGCTCCAATCTCACTTATCATCACATTATTTATCTCTGTCCAACTGTAGATGTTCTTCTTGTTCACAGGGACAGAGAAAAGGATGTAGTTTTAAACATAAATCTCTAGTAAATCATGTTCACAGCGCAGTTTCAATTACCCTCAAACAACATAGATATGAACTTCATCAACATCCTACCACGATATTAGGGTTCTCAAGTTGTTAGTAGCAGGACATTGTATTTGTCACTAAGAGACTTCACTCTCACTAATCGCGTTAACTACAGCAGTGTAATATATTCCCTAGGATAAGCAGTAGCTCAGTGTAAGATTCCTGCATTATTCGTTAGTTTATTACTCTTCTTTGAAGTCCTTGGGAAAATAAATAGCAAATATACTCCCACTTTCCTCCCTGCGTGAACACTAGGTCTTTGGTCGTAACCTGGTCATCTAGTTGAAATTACAGTCCCGTCAACGTTGTCCTTTAGCTGAAGTATGTACACCACACAGTGTTGCTCCTTCTTTTATGGAAAATGTAGGCTCATAAATCTGAGACGAAAATTGTACTCTAAATTCTTATAATTTTCAAATTCCCTTTTACAGATAATGCTGACCGTCCAAATGTGTGTTGCTATCTGGGACGAGTAGCTGGTGAACGTGGTTTCCACTGCCATTCCGATGTCTATAAAGCCAGATACGACAAACGAAACCAGAATAGAATTCAATGGCTGAGAAAACATTTCACAGACAGCAGCAATGGTGGCAACTCTCAACTGAAATTCATTCGCAGGAAATTCGATGTGCGTGGTAACCGCCATTTGTCCAGATCAAGCAAGGTATCTCCTCTTTATAGAATCTACAAAGACCACAAGAATGACGATGATGATGACGACGGTAGTAGCACGAACTATAACGGAAACGACTTAGAAAGGAAGAAAGTATGGGAGGAAAAGAATGCAATTAAATCGTTGATGTTTAATTTTCAAAGTTGCGTCTTTCGAAGACCCCAAGATTTTCATCGATGCTGCTATACAGCCAGCTATCGGAAACAACAAATGTACCGTTTTCACCGGCACAAACACTTCAGTCACGGTTACAATTCTGTAAACGGGCACGTGATAAACTATTTTTATTAAAAGATACTATACAGTTTACATATATATATACATATATATATA
>NC_068987.1:37485053-37485876 GCF_001194135.2 Octopus bimaculoides
TATATATATATATATATATATATATGTATATATATATATTTATGTATATGCATATATATGTGTGCGTGTGTGTGTGCGTGTGTGAGTGCGCGCGTATATGTATGTATTGCGACAAAGATTATGTACACGAAATACATTAACAAATAAAACGAAATGAAGAAAATGAAGTTAATAACAATATAGTGCCAATTAAATCACTATAAACACACGCGTGCGCACGCACACACACACTTACCTATATACATACATACATACATACATACATACATACATACATACACACATACCTATATATATACATACATGCATACATACACACCAATACCTGTAATTTATCGAATGCACCATGCTCATAAATCTTTGTCTCCATTTAATGATGTATGTTTATATGTATATATATGCATATATATGTGATAGTGAGTGTGTGTACAGGTACATATGTTGTATTGTGTCATGATACAGTGTGCTGAAGTCGTTTTGTAATCAAGGCCAGTAATTCTTTAAGCTGCTGCATTCTTATTGAATAAGTTGGATTAGTCACAGCTTTAATGGACAAGCAAACAGAAGCAAACACGGTGACCTTCATCTTACAATATTTTATTTGGTAACTGGAAACAAGCTGACGTCTCTTATTTGCTATGTTTTCACTACGTTCTAGAATGAAATAAAAATGTGATTTTTTACACATCCCCTTCTAGGCTTTTGGGAATGTAAAAGACCAGTAAGAGAAGAATAAACAACCATAAATACTTCTTTGATACGTCAATAATAACAAAATACACACACACACACACACACACACACACACACACACACACACACA
>NC_068987.1:37485936-37488436 GCF_001194135.2 Octopus bimaculoides
ATATATATATATATATATATACATATATATAGATATGGATATCCCTAATTGCATAATATTTTTATTTTGTGCTGTTAAATGTTTTAATTCTTTCTGTTTTCCTCACACACTGTTTTTCTCTGTTATCTTGGTGCGGTACGGTGGCTTGTTAAGCATCATTACGCTTCGTGCAAATTTATAATTCATAGCTATTTAATGCTATTGAGCCTGCGATCCACCTATGTCACTGCTGGTGATATCATCAATTTCAAAATTTATCCACAGATGATATGAACAGTAGTGGCATCTGATTTCAAATCTCAGTGTTTGAATGTTTTGCTTATATATATATATATATATATATATATATATATACCTCAGCTGCAAGTGACTTAAATCTTTGTGGGTGTGTGACGCCTCCATCTCATCAAATATCGCTTTAATATTTTGGTACAAGGCCAGCAATTTGGGGGACGTGCAAGTCGATTACGTCGACCCAAGTGCTCAATTAGTATTTATTTTACCGACCCCGATAGGATGAAAAGCAAAGCCAACCAAGGCGGAATTTGAACTCAGAACGTAAACACGGTCGAAGTGCTGCTAAGCATTGAACCCGTCATGTTAATGCTGTGGAAGCGACACCATGTCCTCTATTGTTAGGCCCACGTGCTTTGACATGAAGTTGGCAATATGCTGTGCCACTCTGGCGGCAGGCTCCGATGTAGTGTATCCAACCGCATGAATTCTTTGCACATAGTACGGTGGGTTATTGACGCGAGTCTGCTGTCCTTCAATGGACTATAAAAACATCAACGACAGCAATCTTTACCAAATTTGATGTTGTTACATTCACTCCTCTCCGGATACCTGATGAGATGAACGCGTCCTATTCACCAATGAAATTTTAAGTCATATGTAACTGAATCAAATTGGTATTAAAAATATATGTAACTACTACAAAATGTGTTGAGTATCACTTTCGTTTGTTCATTTACTCGTATGTGTGCGCGTGGGTGGGTGTATGTGTGTGTGCGCGTGTACCTGTGTCTGTATGTATATATACATATTTATATATGTAATATATGTATGCATATATATATATATGTTTGAATATATAATGCATATATATATATATATATATATATATATATATATATATATATGTACGCATATTATATATTCAAACATACATGCATACACATTACACATTCATACACACACACACACACATACACACACACACACACATATATATATATATATATGTGCGTGTATATACATAAACAGAAACGATAGAATAGTATTTGCTTCATTATGTAGGCTGATATTGACATGTAGTCTATATTGTGTATTGATATGCAACATAGTATATACTCTTTTATTCTTTTATTTGTTTCAGTCATTTGACTGCGGCCATGTTGGAGCACCGCCTTTAGTCGAACAAATAGACCCCAGGACTTATTGTTTGTAAGCTTAGTACTTATTCTATTGATCCATTTTGCCGAACCGTTAAGTTACGGGGACACAAACACACCAGTATCGGTTGTCAAGTGATGTTGGTGGTGGGGACAAACATATGCATATATTGGATATATCATGTGTTGCATTTTAGAGTCACTAAATATTTCGAATCTTGCAACACACACTCTCTTATCTAAGTGATACAGTTGTGGTTGACTAAGTCTCAGCCTGTATCTATCTAACATTTTACTGACTCCACTCCTCTTAAACCAGAACCGTGTATATCCCTTCTCTGCTGTCTGTCAGTTGTTGGTGATGACTCTATTCCTGATCAGTCCTGTAATACCCAAAGCTCCATAAGCCTTATAATGGGAAAGACCTGCAAACCTTCGACTGCCCGCATACATGGGTATGCGCTTATGACTATAACATTCTCCCATTAATTTCTGGTATTTTACCCTATTGCGCATTATCTACCATCTCTCAATGGACGGGTAGCAGTTTTGTGGTTTCAAAAATGAAAATGATGCCTTGTCTCGACAAGGTCTAAGCTATATATGAAAGAATTTTCAACCGTCAATTCAAGTCATGCATTAACCAATCTCGTACTGTGGACAGAAAAAGTCTTAGTGATGTGCTTGAAGATATGCTCATGTTTCGAACGAGAGCGGTATTTGCCCACTTGTAGCGGTTGCCCAGGATATATTAAAAGGTCTCTGTGTTGGGGAACATGCAGAAGAGTGTTTGCACTATATCTCATGTAAATAAGTTGGATGAATTGGTACACACAAATACATACGTACAACCATATATATGTACATATATACGTGGGGCTTATGCATATATAGATACAGATATGTATCTCTCTGTCTGTTTGTGTGCGTGTGTGTTTGTTTATATATGCATACATACATCACACACACACACACACACACACACACACACACACGCACGCACACACACACACATACACACACACACACACACACAAAATGATACGTATTTAATAGGGACATACCATACAATATATGTTGAAGTCACATAAAATATATACATTAAT
>NC_068987.1:37493436-37496249 GCF_001194135.2 Octopus bimaculoides
ACGATGCATAAAAATGCAAGAAAGTAAAGTGTGTGCCTCATAAGATATTTCTACCGAACTGATTTTTTGTTGTTGTTTTTTCTTTTTTCAAGAAAGTGAAACATTTAAGGTGAAAGCATATCTTTCTCTGAACTCTCACCTGAGTAAACGTGGGGAAGTTGACGAAATATTTGTTGTCTGTTTTCTTTCGTTAGTCAGGTGAAAACACTGACTTTTATGAGTTTTGCTAAAGGTCTGAAACCAGGTCCAAAAATTTTTACTAACAAGATCTTATTGTTTGTTTGTTTATTTATTTATTTATTTATTTTTGTTCTTTGTTCTTTGAGAAGAAACCTAACTTCAAACTACTTTTTACAGATCACTTTTAGGCATTGTTTTCTAAATCTGAGAAAAGTAAGCAGGGCTACATATTCTGATTTTGCACTCCCACAAAAATAGTAGGAGGAGGTTCGCTTGCACCCCTGCTCCCCTCTTTCCGGGCCCATGGGTATGAGCAAGGCTTGACCTGAGGATTTTGATTACAAGGAATTAATGAATGCATACAATTCTCAATGAAATCTGTGCTTCCTAGTGTTGAATTTGCACTCCAAATATTCATGTACATGATGGTAACCAATTTACCGAGGGACGTTCATTTTCTAGGTTGAAACTCACAAAGAATCCTCTTTACTGCACGACGGCTCAACAATGTTTGAAGTTGCTTTCGCTTATGTTCCTTGAAAATGATCTTATAATTTTTCTTATAATTTTCTCAATGTACTGAGTGCGAGGAGAAAGGTTAGTAGCCTGAATACACTGCTTTGCCCGAGGGTTTCAAATACTAAGATGGCCCAGCATGAGATAATGCAGCACAAGATATATGACGAAGGTTAAATAACAATACATCAATGATTAAATAAAAAGAAAACAGTGAAGTGTGGGCTGATACACTCAATGTACTCGCAATGAATACAAAAGTTGCTAATGTTGATGGGATAGCTACCAAGTGGTCACTTTTTTGACAGAAATAGCAGCCAAACCTCTGCATCCTATATACAACTTTGAAAGAAAAGAAAGATAATGCAGTATTAAATAGGCAAATCCCAAAAGAAAGATGGAGTTGCCAGCGTTGGAATACCTTCACATATTTTCCCATCATAGTTGCACTCGTGGGTCAAATAATCATATCTAGAGGAGTACGTAGACGGTTCCGACCTTTCATTTCATCTACATTGAAAATCTTTATTTAAAATTGAATATGTAATTCTGGCTGAATGGTGATTCACCTAACTTTGATAATATTCTATTTTAAAGGTTAGATTCTCATCATATTATCATCATTTACTTGCTTTTGTGCAAAAAATGTGTATATCGTGATCATTGTGTGCTTTGTGATTGCAGAGTGGTTTGAGTTAATTTTAAATGAACGAGAATAGTAATTTACTTACGCTTGTGTAAACTATGTTTATTGTGCTTATTGTGAGCTGTGGTCTGGATAAAGTTGTCTGTTTTTTTTTTGTTTTTTGTTTCCTTTTTTTTCTTTTTGTTAATGAATGAGAATAGTAATTCTCAACATTAAATAATTCGGTATATTTTGATTAGCGAAATTATTAGACCATCGCAAGAGACGACAAATGGGCATTCGTTCCAGTTCTCTGCGTTATGAAATCTTAGGAAGTAGGTTTAATTTGTCACTCGGTTCAACACCATCAACAAATACTCGGTTACATTTAGTGGATTCCACTTCGTTGCAAGTGTTCTGACCAGGTCTCGGATTTGCTGAAAGCTTATTCCTTTCCTTGCATCTATTTTGAAGGCTTTGAGAAATTTAAAGGGCCATGGATGTTGCCGTTGTCTCTTCATTGGAAGGTAGATGTACAGGAAGTCTATCTGTTTCGGCTGTCACTTTTCTCGAATGACACTAATTCAACCTCATTTATATTGTTAATGCTCTTAAGCGAGGAATAAACATCACCCAAATTTATTTCATTATAGATTGTTTTGTCTCGTATTTCGGTAGTAAACTGCTGGTGTTACTAACGTTGTTTTAGTTGTTATTGTTTTCTTTCTGTTGTTTCAATTTTTGTTGTATCACATATTCAGATCATGTGCAACTAATTCAAAATTTCAGCAGCACTATCAAGGTTACAATGTTTATTTCTGTGACAGGTTGTGGGTTATTGCCCGAAAAACTGAGAATTATAATGACATTGTTTCGTTCTCATATTACAAGAACTGCAAAAACGCGAATGTGACTGGCAGATTGGACGCTGAAATCACTAGGAGCACGAGATTATGCTAGTTATGTAGAATAGTCTGGTTCTTAGTTGTCTGTATTATTACTGCCAATTATAGAACTCCAAAGAATAAGCGGTATTACACGGTCCGACACAAAGAATTTTACCCCTGAGTAGCAGACGAACTACAAGGATATGTTGAAGTCATAATATTCTCTTCCTTGGAACAATGCACTGATTAAATTTTGAAGCTTCTCAGAAGAAATGATAAATTTTTGGCCATTGTATTCTTTATTAATCTCCTTAAATAAGTATAACTGCATATTTTTTTAACTCTTTTATTTGTTTTGGTCATTTGACTGCGGCCATGCTGGGGCACCGCCTTTGGTCGAGCAAATCGACCCCAGAACTTATTCTTTGTAATCCTAGTACTTATTCTATCGGTTTTTTTGCCACACCGCTAAGTTACGGGGACGTAAACACACCAGCATCGGTTGTCAAGCGATGTTGGGGGGGACAGACACAAACAGACACGCATACATATAAACACACATACATACATACATACATACATATATATATACATACATATATATA
>NC_068987.1:37496259-37500838 GCF_001194135.2 Octopus bimaculoides
ACATACATACATACATACATATATATATACATATATGTATATATACACTTATATACGACGGGCTTCTTTCAGTTTCCGTCTACTAAGTCTACTCACAAGGCTTTGGTCGGCCCGAGGCTATAGTAGAAGACACTTGCCCAAGGTGCCATGCAGTGGGACTCAACCCGGAACCATGTTGTTGGTAAGCAAGCTACTTACCACACAACCACTCCTGCGCATAGTGACAAATATTCCATTCACTCACTCCGAGCAAAGACTAGTTAAAGACTTTTAACTTTCATGAATCAAAACTATTTCATTCAAAATTTACAATGGTTCACATAGTGCAGTCAATGCATTAACAGTATTTATGCTCAGACTAGAATATATACATACATGTGTGTATTCCATATATATCTGTGTGTGTGTGAGGGGAGAGAACATGTGTTTGTGCATGTGCGAGTGTGTGTCTAATTATATTCATTTATATGCATATACATATGTATATATCTGTTTGTTTTTATGTACAGAGATATATAAAACAAGCATTAAATCGAAGTATCACTCAACTTCCAGTAGAGTAACATTTATTTTACACTTACAAAAGAAAAAGTTCATAATTACTTCGAAGTTTTAAATACATAGCTTTCATCAGATAATAAATTACTTTGGTTTTCCAAGTCTTATATATAAATTACGAGTGAGGTTTACACTGATCTCAGTTTCTAAACTGAGCTGAACAAAGATTGTGCCATAAACATCAAACAGCCTTGCACAAAGTGGAAAATATACGAAAGGCGCTGGGCAAATAATCCTAACAAGTTTAAAACCATCTGAGGCTGGAACCCCTGCCATATACACCTTACACAAATCGAACTTACAACACATAATCACATTGTGACATAACAATTTAGCTTTAAATGGACAGGTTTAACTTAACATTAGCTCGAAACAAATCAAGGAAGAAAAAATCCCTTAACTTCAAACGGTTCCTGGACAAATTCCTCCATAGAACACCTAACAAACTACCTTTACATAGATGCGCTTAAGCCAACAACAATTCTCGATCTAAATGGGTAACGAAACATACGATCTGATCATGACTTAAACAACGTTACTAGGCGCTGTTGTAAATTTAGACACAGCTTCAACCAATATTTGCTAAAGCGTATCTTAGTTTATACATTCGTATACATACATATATACATGCATACATATATACATGCATGCATACATACATATGTACATACACTAACATATACATACATAATAAATAAGTACATACATGTATACACACGCATACATACATACATACATACACATACATACATCTATCCACACGCATACATACATACATACATACATACATACATACCGGTACAAGAGGCTAATTTTTTTAAATAGAAAACTCTTAATACGTATATTCAAAAGAATATGGAAGACCAGATTGACACTACATTGGCTTACCATAGCAGCTTCGTTTATGAAAAGTTGTTCGGCACATTCCCTCGATCCCTTCTTTCTACCTGCCAGTTCATCCTACACTATGTTGTTGGCTTCATAACGATCCTGGAAGAATTGACTGGAGCAGCTCGTATTCAGCTCGTACCCAAGCGATGGGCTATAGTCTTCTTTTATAAACGAAGCTGTACTGTCCGAAGTATGAAAACAGCCGTAGAAACCTGACAATACTGCTCAATTATAGGAAAGCATTTGACTCTATTCTCCACTCATGGCTGCTGAAGTCTCTACACCTGGTAAAAGTACCTGCTACTTAGCTGCTGCTTCTAAGAGGCTCACAAAAATCTAAGCAACAATCATTATATATATAACTGAGAGTGAAACGATTAGTTTTGAAGTTATTTGTATATCAAAGGAAATATTCAGTCTGTAATTCTTTTAATTTGAGCATTAAATCCATTATAATTTCTGTTACAAAAGTCTAGTGGCTACATGCTTGGGTTGCGACTGCTAGAAATACTAATATAATCCTCCATTTTCTTTGTGGATGTCTTGAGAACCACCCTGTTATTGAATACTTGCATGTATATCAGCACAACAAATATTGGAAAAAACATTCCCATCAAAACTTCAGTCAAGTGAAAACAAATTGGGCCGGAAATTGTTCTTTGAGACAGACAGGAAAAAGAATGTATCATCATTGAAATTATCTGCACTGCTGATATGAACATCTCTTCTAAAATCAAAAAGAAAGAAAATAGCTATGAACAACTGCTTCGAAACCTTTGCTTCTAAACCCAGATTATAAATTCACATTTATACAATAAAAATTGGTGCACTTGGTTTTATGAGTAAATGCTTAAGAGCCAATCTGGAAAAGCTGGAGTTTTCCTAAAATACAATCTGTAAGCTGAACAGCAAAAATATGCAACTTGTTTTCTAGAATTCAAAATGTCAATTTGTTTTTGTTATTTACACTCCAATGATGGAGCTTTATATCTTTGTTAGAAAGTAGCTCCTTCATTGAAAGAAAACTTAAAAACAGAAGATAACACACACACACTCGCTCACATGATGATTGCCACTTCTTTACAGAAGAATGCCATCTCTTCAATTAATAAATACTGTCGTGAGATCTTACATGACTAGCAAGTCCTGTTCTTAACAAGCAAACTTTACTGCAGACCTTACAAATATTTCTAAGCAGATTAGTGTCTGGGATTGTAGTCAAGTCCTGTCTACGGAATGCTCGTTTCAAGATAGGTAGTTCAATTCTTCGAACTTCAAATGCTTTACATCTATTGTAGATCATTTGTTTCCAAACCGGTCGATCTTGCGTTATCTGCTCCTAGTCCTCAACTTTCACATTAAGAGCTTTAAGGTTGCTTTTGACAGCATCCTTAAAACATTTCTTAGGTTTATGTCTCGGACATCTGCCACGCTGCAACTCCCCGTAAACAACTGCTTTGGCAACCTATCATCCTTCATCCTAGCAAGGTGCCCAACCCAACGCATCTGGTTACGTATGAGGATCATTTAAAAACTGGATATATTAGCATGCTGAAGAACAACGGTGTCTGGTGTTAAAGACTTCTATTTAATGTCTAGTATCCGCCTTAGGCAAGTCTGATGGAATCTTCCTAAAGCCTTGATGTGACACCGATATGTCGTCCAGGTCTCAGAAGGGCACAAGAGAGCCGTTAAAATGCAAGATTCAAAGATACTAAACTTGATTTTGAAGGTGATACCTCTATCAGACCACACACGATTTTCAAGCCTTCCAAATGCTTTGCTGACTTTTTCAATTCTCAGCTTTTATTTCAGAATCAAGGGATCGATCTCTAGAGAGAGAGAGTGCTGCCAACGTAGATGAACGAGTCAATCACGTTTAATCATGTACCCTGGACGAAGGTGTTAGGTTCCACATAGGGTTGGTCTGGTGGCTGAGAGAACATGATCATTGTTTTCTTTAGACTGATGGTGAGTCCAAAAGCGATACAAACTCTAGAGAAGAGATCCAATATAGCCTGAATGTCCCCCTCGGTGTGAGCAACGAGAACTACATCATCAGCATAAAGGAGCTCTCGAACAAGGGCCTGGAATGTCTTCGACTTTGCATTAAAGCGTTTAACATCAAAGACCTTACCTGTGCTACTGAAGCCAATATAGACGCCGATATCACAGTCTTGGAAAACGTGCAAGATACACCAAAATATATAGAAAAAAGTGTTGGAGCAGCAATATCACCTTGTTTAACTCCGTTATCGATGGAAATTGGTTCCGATAGTGACTCATTGAAGTTAAGACAAGCTTACATATCACTATGAAGTTGCTTAAACAGATTGACAAATTGAGGTGGACATCCGAGTTTACCAAGAATGGTCCAGAGAACGATTCTAATAACAGTGTCGAAAGCTTTTGTTAAATCGACAAATACCTGGTAAAGAACCATGCATTTCTCCTGGAGGTGGCGAGCAGAAAAAAAACCATTTCCATTGTGCCACGACTTGATCTAAAACCACACTGACTCTCCGGGATAACATTGTTAGCCGATTAAGTAAAAGTTTTGCAGAAACCTTAGCGACTATTTCAAGCAGACTTATGCCTCTATAATTGCCACACTCGGATTTGGATACTTTTCGTTTGAACAATGAGATTAAAATGGCCTCAACCTAGTCCTGGGAAACAGGAGCACCCAACAAGATGTCTGATATTAGATGGTGGATCCCTACAGAAAGCCTATCAAGCCGTGGAGGAAAATTTCAACAGGGATACCGTCAAGACCTGGTGCCTTCCCAGTATTTAATTATTTGATTATCTTTTTGATCTCATCTATAGTTGGATGTTCGATCATCTCATGAATGTTATCCTTTTGGGGCAGATTACTGATGAAATTTTCATCAATAACTGAAAGACCATAAAAGAGATCAGTGAAGTGCTCGGTCCAACGTTTCATGATAACCTCATGATCTTTGAAAAGAAAACAGCTGTCTTTAGACTTGAGTGGTTCCACAAATGAAGACCGAGGATCAAACACTTGTCCGATCAAGTGATATACACACACAAATATAGACATACATACACACTTATACGTACATATATATATATATATATATATATATATATATATATATATATA
>NC_068987.1:37505493-37505951 GCF_001194135.2 Octopus bimaculoides
TATATATAGAGAGAGAGAGAGAGAGAGAGAGAGAGAGAGAGAGAGAAATAGATAGATAGATAGATAGATAGATAGATAGATAGATAGACAGATACACCTACACACACGGACACGCTCATATATCTGCAATTAGTTTCAGACGTTATGTCTGAGTTCATATTGACACACTTCATATATCTTATTTAACAGTTTGTTTTAAACATCCTGTTTTCGGTGGTACTAGAGCATTAGCCTGAATTCTTACCGTGCCATGTTTTCTCTGGTTATAACGAATAACTGAGACAAAACATGGTACAGTTGAACCTTCAAGTTCCCTTCTTCATTTTCAGAACATTCGTCAGACTTCACACAAACATAATGCGGTGAGAACTCAGGTTAATGCTCTAGTACCACCGAAAACAGGATGTTTAAAACAAATATTTAAAAGAAATATATATATATATATATATATATATATA
>NC_068987.1:37506934-37507606 GCF_001194135.2 Octopus bimaculoides
TATATATGGGAGAATATACAAAAAATAACAACAGACGAGGACAGGTGGTGTAAATAACAAAAGTATATATTAGTATGACGCTCGGGAATACGGAAAGTCTTTGACGTTTCGAGCTACGCTCTTCAACAGAAAGAATACGGAGACAAGGAGAAAAACACGGAGAAATACATACATACATACATATATATATTATCTTTTACTTGTTTCAGTCATTAGACTGATGGGAGACCGCCCTGAAGAATTTTTAGTCGAATGTATCGACCCGGGTATTCTTTTTAAAAACCTGGCGTTTATTCTATTGAACCCCGTGCTGAACCGCTAAGTTAAGGGGACGCAAACACGTCACCACCGATTATCTGATGGTGTTAGGGAGACAAACACACACTAAAAAAACTCCCCATCTGCGTATATGCATATATGTGTGTGTGTGTGTGTATGTGTGTATGCGTGTATGTGTGTATATGTATATGTACAGAAACACACATACACACACATACACACACACACACACACATATAAACAGGTGCAGGTGTGGCTGTGTGCGAAGATCGCTTCCCAACTACACGGTTGCGGGTTCACTCTCACTGTAGGATACGTTGGGTAAGTATCTTCTGCCAAGCCTTGTAAATGGATACGTAGATGGTAACTTTTAGAAGTCATTATATATATATA
>NC_068987.1:37508375-37509303 GCF_001194135.2 Octopus bimaculoides
ATATATATATATATATACATATGCATGTATGTATGTGTAAATAAATATACACACACACAAATATATATGTACATATTCGTGTATGTATGTGTGTATGTATAAACCAATATTGTGTGCAAATGTCCACTCACTGAAATATAATGACGTCCACCAGAATAAAACGTAGATGCAGACAGCTACACATACACACTCTGAAACACAAACATACATATAAGTGTGTACTTTTCTGTTTATATGGATATGTATTGGTCTATAATACTTCTACATATAAGACCTAATTATAGGGTATGTTGAATATGTGTGAGTGGTAATATGGAAGTGTAGTTGATTGTTTCTCTATGTATAGTTTTCATGGTTTGTGCGTGAGTCAATAAAAGCTGGTATGTTTTTTGCGCATACAATACACAATTTTGTGTAGTTATGCGTACGTATGTGTGTATGTGTGTGTGTGTGCGTGTGCGTGCTTGCAGGCGCACGAACATACACACGCGCTTGCAGACGGACACAAATTGTGTTTATATACACACACAACTACACACACACACACACACATACACTCACACATATTTGTTTTCAATGACATCTATAGTCTGGGCGTCAGTCGCATTATCAAGCAAGAGCAGAGAAATGTAAAGTAGAAAGAAAAGAGGAGAAGCTGGGATGTCACTTGTTCTCAGGTGAGTGCTTAAATATCTCCTGTGGCGCCAAACTCATTCAATGGCACTTGTTTGATGGCGTTACGTGTTAAAGGCTGGTACTTTGAGCTTTACGACGAAATAAAGGATACATGTCTGTAACTATGTATCTAATTGTGCATCTATTTATGCGTTTATTTGACTGTCTAAAATTGCACATATCTATCTATTACTCACACATACATATTCGCTCTCCCTCCCACTCTCCATCTCTCTATCTCTCCCCCCTCCCT
>NC_068987.1:37509395-37511457 GCF_001194135.2 Octopus bimaculoides
CCTCTCTCTCCTCCCCTCTCTTCCTCTCCTCTCTTCCCCTCTCTCTGTATGCAGCGTATCCCAAAAAATGTATAGAAGCTTTAACAGCTGATAACTATATTTTCTTAATTTCTTTTTCGATTTAAACCTTTAGAAATAATGAAGAGAGCCAGACTAAGTTTTGAACAAAAGAAATTTGTTGGAAGTTAGCAAACACAGTTGCAGGAAAAAAGATAATTTAAAGGAGAACTGTTCAAAATGTCCACAACAGGCGTTTCGGAAGACTGCGAACATCGGCCAGGCTCTTAAAGCAAGAAACAACGTATTGCGACAAGCGAGTCAAGAGACAGGAACTTCAAAATCGAGCGTCCATAGCATTTTAAAGCACTGTCATTGGAAAAGTAACATTCCAACAATAGTCTATGCTCTCAACGAATATGATCCGGACCGAAAAGTGGTTTATGTGTGACACTTAGCATGATGTGTAGCTGGACACTTTCCAACAGTGCCTGTTTGGAGTGATGAGGGTATCTTAAATTAAATGACCCAATTAACTGTCACAATTGCACTTACGGGGGACCTGAGAATATGCATAGTTTTGGAGGAACACCTAGTTAATTCATCAGGAGTTACAGTATAGCGTAGCTTACATCAAAAGGACTAATTAGACCATTCTTCTTTAATGGCATTGTGACTAGTTTCATTTACTTGATGTTGCTCAAACTATCATGCCAACATTCAAGAGGACTTTGAAGATGTCGAGTCTTATTTCTAGCAAGATGGGGCATTCCTACGCTACTGTAATAGTGTAAGGGTCTACCTTGAGATTTTGCCAAAAACGTAGATTAGACTAAGAGTTTCAATAGTATATCCTCCGCGATCACCGGACCTCAGACCACTAGAGTTTATTATGGGTATACTTCAAAGCTAAAGTTTACGATACAAAACGGGTAACAGTCGACGTCTTAACAGCAGACATTGAACGAAAATAAACACCAATGCCAAATGAAATGTTTCTTGATGATGGCGATTCCGAGTAAACAGAAATTTTGGAGTCACTGTCAACCTTTTTCCTGTAAAAATAAAATAAATATGATACTCTGCTGAAAGGTATTGATTGATCCTTCAATTAAAAGAAAAACAAACAATATACATACACATATATTCATTTGTTTCAGTCATTAGACTGCAGCCATACTGGGGCACTGCCTAGATACATATTCTACACACAACAACATAGTTTTGAATATGTGAATTGTTTTCAGTATTTTTCTTTCAACTGGGAAGAGGGAATTGAAGGTTTGGTCCAATTTCTTGCTAAATAGTTCCGTCATTTAAAGTCACTTAAAGAGACAGGCACATATACAATACGTAGAAATTTGGAGACATTTTCATAGGAGACATTTATTCATTTCAAAGATGTATAAAATTCTGATCAAAAGTCACAGGGAACAAGATTTGGACTAAGGTCGTGTGAGAGACAGTTGTGATGCGCATCTCTGTCAAGTAGTTGATTACCATGATGAAACTGTGGACTGGTGCAGGTGCTCTGGCCTTTGGCAACGAAATCTCCTGAACTCACTCAAAATCTCCACAAAGTACCTGGTCAGAAGGAACCCAGTGGATGCCCTTGCTGTCGAAAAAGAGGATCATCATAAGTTCCTCGGTAGATGTGTTTTGCTTGGTTTCTTTTCTGTTTGACATCAGTTTTTATACTTTTCCAAATAGACCGGAACATTTCTTAAGTTTTTCTAGTGTTTTCGCTCCGTCAAACACAAAATTTTATTGCATAGCAAGCTTCCATATTGTCATGTCTCGAGTGCATTCTGTGAACGAGTATACTGTGACAAGCAGTGTTTAGTATGTTATGTTCAAAGTACTGTTACAGTCGTCTCATTCCATCTGGAATAACAAAATTTGGCAGGTCAACTTATTAGGTGCATAGCAATGGTATAGCAAAATTACACTAATCTAGTACAGTTATAGTTGCCTCTCCTAAAAACAAAAGTCTCTTCTGGAATTCACCTAGCACATGTATGAATGTATGATCAATGTACGTGTTTCTGTGTGCTTGGATATATAT
>NC_068987.1:37513061-37518012 GCF_001194135.2 Octopus bimaculoides
TGAGCTTCTAGCATATTGACAGACCGGTCACTGGTCAATCTTATATACACAAGTATATATATATATATATATATATATATATTAAAATTAAGGATAAAATCTATGTAAGATTTTATCAGGTAGTGTGTAATAACCAGTTAAAGTAAAAACTAATCGAGTACATAATTTTAGAAGTATATTTATAAAACTATATTAAGGGCAACTAGCGAGTATTTCAACAAGCCGAGCCACACCCTAAAGGAAGACGCCAAGTGGCGCTAAACTACCTTAAGTATCGCATTAATACGCGCTGGAAGCGAGGGAATAAACGAAAAAGATTCATGAAGAAGTTCAGTTATGTATCAATTGAATTCAGGATTACGGACCAATATCCGTTTTCCTTCCTCAGCATAACACAACCAAATGTATATAATTATAAACAATTATACATACCACAAGAGCACAATATCTCCACAGTCCATATACAACTGTTCATACTTATACACAAATTAAAATTCAAAAATCTAGCTCGTTTATCTCACACGTGGCCGAGGTAAACGAACTAGATTTTTGAATCGCAATTTGTTTTTAAGTATGAACAGTTGTGTATATACTGTGGAGATATTGTGTTCCTGTGATATGTATAATTGTTTATAATTATATACATTTGGTTGTGTTACGCTGAGGAAGGAAAACGGGTATTGGTCCGTAATCCTGAAATCAATTGACACATAACTGAACTTCTTCATGAACATTTTTCGTTTATTCCCTCGCTTCCAGCGCGTATTAATGCGATACTTAAGTTAGTTTAGCGGCATTTGGCGTCTTCCTTTGGCGTGTGGCTCGGCCTGTTGAAATACCTGCTAGTTATCCTTAAAATAATTTTATAATTATACTTATAAATTTATGTGTTCAGGATATATATATATGTATATATATATATATATATATTTATATGGACATACAGGCGCGCGCACACATACACACATATACACAAATTCTTGCAAGGTTTTCTTTCTCCTCTACCTAACACCACTAATTATCTGGCTTTATCAGCGTTGCAGCTCATGGATACATTTTGATCGCATACAAAAATGATTTTGTGTATATGAGGCTGTGTCAGTATGTATGTTGCTTCTGTATAGAAATGCGTGTGTCCATGTGCTTGTGCATGTGAGCAATGTATTTCTTCTGGGTAATTTGTTTCATGTACTTTTGAATACAAATACCAGTTTGTCATGACTAGACATATATATATTGTCATGACTAGACGCTATATTTTACTGGGAGGGGACATAAAAATATCGTTTCGTTTCTACTTTACTTAAGAGGCGTGTAAATAAAGTGAACATGAATTCAACGAGAAATCGAATATGTTTTAAATTATTTGAACGATACATTTCTGACACCACAACATTACTAGACTTCTTGTAGTTTTTTAGTCAATGATTTAAAATTCGAACGGCAATACTTCATCTTTTTTTTTTCGGTCATAATTATTTCTTCAACATTAGTTAGCTTCATCCTTTTAGTTATTAGGAAGTAGATACGATTCTATAACAATTTTGCCTGCGATACAAAGTCGTTCTTGTCAAGAGTTATCATCTGTTGTTAGCGATGGTATCAGAGCTAAGTATCAAGTAAGAAATTTCTTTACATTAGGCACCTTTATTGATAATCAGTGAGTCATCTATCATTTAAAGAGCTACACGTTCGTATACTCTCGTTGGTGGTACACAAGGGTTTATGGGCAATTAATATAATGTACATACGGAAAGTGAATAAAGACAGTCGAATATTAATATATATCGAAGTAGAATTTAAATCGCATTTTTATTTAAATCAAATCAAAATGTGCCGTTGGTATCTACTGAGATGAAAAGAAGCGAGTAATATTAGGGCCAATTTTCTTTTTTACGAAAAGCCATATCCCAAATTTCGTCTTTGCATGCAACATATACCTCCGGTTTTCAACAAATACCTGTTTCTATAATATACATCTCTCATCAATATACATCATTTCACTTTTCAGCAAACACATTCCTGCGATATACAATTTTTTCTTCTACAGAATACACTTGTTATACCCTAAAAATACCACCTATCCCTGGTATGACAGAATTGAAACACAGAAGAAGAAAATAACTACAGAAAAAGAAAAAATGGAGAAAATTACCGTAGTAATATTTTAGATCGCTCCATGCGATCCGTGATACAGATTCAGGGCTCTAGAACATTAAGATTACTAACAGAGTGGCCCACTAGACCGTCCTTATGTCAAGATCATTATAGCGAGCTTTTAAACTGATGACGAGTAACTGATTTGGCTGGAGGAGAGAAACTTCTGACAGGATATTTATCAATGAATTTATATATCGTAAACTGCCTAAGATATATAAAAGAAAGAATCTTCTTTTCTAAATCAGGATTCGATGAATTGAAACATTGCAACATAATTGCAACACATCAAAATGGCAAACAACATCGCAAGCGCTTGACAATACATTTAATTTGGTAAGGTAACTGAAAGTGTAGACTTTTTATTTACTTGAAGATTATCACACAGTGAAACATTGGCATAGATCGTTGATATGTTGCATTTCTGTAATTCGCTTTCTTGTATCCAGAGGTCTTCTATTTCATGGAGCGTCAACAAAAATTGGAAACTATTTTAGCTTTTTTTAGTAAACTTGTTCTTTTCTTTATGGAAAAACAGTTCAAACTATATAGAAATGTGGTAAAAGGGAGCCTATCGTATCTCACGGTAAACATTAGTGTAGAATTTACTGAATGGGACAATATGCCCTAGCATCGGACATCTCACATTTTGATTCACGGATGTTTACTGTTCGTTATATTTGTGGATGTGAATCTGTGGAGCATTTTATTAAGTATATCTCCGTCTCCTCTCGTGAAGCAAAAAATCTAGCAGACACTGTCGTGTATTAACTTAATGAAAACGAAGTTTCACAATCGAATTGTGGCCAGTCGTAAGCCAATACCTCAAGTATGTCTGAACGCTATACTGAAATACAATCACGGATCCATCAAACTGATCAGCCTGAGCTTGATAGGAGTAAATGTGTCAAAGTGGTTTCTATAATAATCTTTGAAAGATTAACTTTCTTCTATCACTTTATTGGCTCTTTTTTCTTTGTGCCATCAGTTACACAACGGAATCTAGTTTGACTTCTCGTTTGCACACTGCATAACAAAAAAAATTTGACTTTGTTTAGTATCTCTATTCGCTTTTTCTGTTTCAACACATCGGTAGATTAGTCTGGTATCATCTTTTGGAAAAGATGTTGTTGTCAAGTTTCTGCCGAGTACATGACAGTTCTCAATTTGCGATGTTAATCAGGCTCTGTATGGGAGAGTTGAAAAACCTAAACGAGCAGTGGGTAAACTCACTATGATAGGCAAAAACAATTGAGTAGAAAAATTAAGAACCTGGAAACGAAATTTCTGGTGATTTTGTGGGAATTACATTCTTCAAATCGTAAACAAAACAAGTATGGTGTTTCAGTCTGAAGACATGCACATACTTGCTGCCATGAATCTTTTTGAATTTCTAAAATCGTATCTTCGGGAAATTGGAGACAAATTTATTAGAGTTCAGGTGTAGGTATCCACACTCATGTTGGGGAGTTGTGGAAAAAAGAACGGAATGAAGGCAGAATGTGACTTACTAAATATAAGTTTCGAATGAAGAATTTAAGAGCAAAGTTTAAGTTGGAAACAGTTCTCCTGTTATAGACTCTAAACTCTGACCTGCCAAAATGTGCAGAAGCTTATTCGTTGCTTTGAGATTCAAATTTGCTTTTGATGAGCTAAACAAAATGTGCTTCGGAAAGACCTTGATTCTGGTGGTTTAAATAAGTGTGAGGATCTCAAGGACTAACAGGGTTCATAACGAAAACTGTGAGACTCTCTGTGCATGGTACAGAAAAATTATTTCTGACATATTGAAATTTATATTTTTCACCGATGAAATTGCATTTAGAATACTCGCTTACATGGAATACAATTCTGTTGAAACGTCTAAAGAATCAACTTCACAGCACAATGGGACAAGCAGCTTTTACACTGGCTTACACTTCTACACTTAGGAAGTGATAACCTAAAGAGCACTGATTTAAAATCAATTATTAAATGATTTTCTGCAAAGAAATTTTGAATTCTTTTTCTGTATAGCTGAACACTTGTTTAATAATGTCATTGTAATTTCATACTGTATTAGCTCCGTTTGCATGGTGCCAAAATGGGTTCCCATGGTGTCGTTTTCAAGGTTCGTATTATGTTGTTCAAAAGGTTGTGTTGATTAATCTTTGCTGGATTCTTTTGTTTTTTTAATGTTTAAACACTGATTTTATTGGAAGTAACAACATATTTAGGTTTAATTTTATTAAACGTTTACATTTTAATTCTTGTGACACGCGGATAGGTTGACTCTCGAGGTAGCAAAAAGATCGATAATGTTATCATTTGTGACGTGGCCTCTGTTAAGTAAATGAACATTACGAAAGGCGTAATATTTTGACAACTACCCTATGGTGAGACAATCTAAATTCTGGAGAATTCTAAAAAGTGCCAAATATGAAACATATAATTCTGCTAAAACGGCTCTTATCGTCTTGACATTGAGTGAGCTCCAAACAGTTCTTTAAATGTTAGTACAATACCTCTATTCTATAAACTATCTTTGACAAGCAACTCATCAAATTCTATTGTGTTCGTTTTTATTGTCGACCACTTTATTATGACGGATGAAGAGACGAGACGGATCAACTGTTTCATATCAAAGATATACTTGGTCAGTAAAACTATGTAGACTATAAAAGGTTGGTTGATCTCTCTTAAGAATGCTGGACAGGGGGAGGGGGAGTGATACGATAGATGTAGCGCGTGTATGTATATATATATATATATATATATATTACGTACGCAATAAATATCCCTATAACAGGTTTAA
>NC_068987.1:37518288-37518914 GCF_001194135.2 Octopus bimaculoides
AGTAGTAGTAGTAGTAGTAGTAGTAGTAGTAGTAGTAGGGATAGTAGTAGTAGTAGCAGAAGAAGAATAAGAAGAAGAAGAAGAAGAAGAAGAAGAAGAAGAAGAAGAAGAAGAAGAAGAAGAAGAAGAAGAAGAAGAAGAAGAAGAAGAAGAAGAAGAAGAAAGTTGCTGGGTGTAGACGTAGAGGTTTCACAAAATAATGTAGCGAGAGGGATGGGTGATATATTGAATGAGGCACACAAAAGAACCATTTAACAGATACGGAAGGGCGGCAACCAGTTTGTGTCCACAAAGCGGTCCCAGTGTGCTTGCATGGACACCTGTTCGATTCAAACGAAAGTTCTTATGCAATTGAGCGTGTCTTAACCGTGTCTTTTGTATTACAATAGCTGCCTTCTTCATTTCCTCCGATTCACCTATCTACTTACTAACTTACTTACCTACCTACCTGCCAGCCTGCCTGACTGCCTGCCTACCTACCTACCTACCAACCTACCTACCTACTTACCTACCTACCTACCTACCTATCTACCTACCTACCTACCTACCTATCAATCTAGTTATTTATGTATAGCCAGCTGGTCGTTTCCGTGTGATGCTTATTTTATAGTTTGTATGTATGTATA
>NC_068987.1:37519327-37521698 GCF_001194135.2 Octopus bimaculoides
ATATATATATATATATATATACATATATATATATATAAATTATGAGTGGTAATGGTGTCAATAAGACCCAAAGGTGTCAGGTAATGCTTAGTAAGTGCTATGGAAAGAATATAGTCAAGCTCCAGGTTCGGTGATCATGCGATTTAGGAGTCCAACGTAGGTCATATATCAGCGTGTGTATATATAAAAAATTTTCATAATGAGATAAAAAGCCAAGGCTGTGAAAAACTTTAGAAGGTCTTACGGCAGCTTCTGGGATATTTTATAAATCCCTTCATCGGAGACGGTGTGAGGAAATGGTTAAGCAAACCCCCATCTCGAAAAATTTGAAGCAGATATGATTAATTTAATTAGAAACATTAAATTCTCCATATACAAATCCCCCTTTCAAAAAAAGCTCTCAAATTCCATAAAAGGGATCATTGCATCCCCCAAATTACATATCTTCTTGGATAAAACAGGAAATATGTACTCCATTACCATTGAGGAATACAATAAATTCATAAAGAAAGAACTCAACAAATCCTACAAGCTGGTACCAACATCTGCCCTAAATGAAATCAACACCAACTACTGCAAACCTATGAGGAAATTACAAGTGGATGACCGAACCGAACCATACTGCCCTGCATCTCCACACTTTAACCTCAAAGATCATAAGAAGGATTTTATTACTAAACCTTCAATACGCCTAATATGTCCCACCAAATCCGACCTAGGAAGCTTAAACAAAAACATTTTAGACAAAATAATACCAATCGTCAAGGACAAATTAAATAGTCCTACACTGGTGAAGTTATTACATGGTTCCACCTTCTAAAAATCAAAAACTCATATTCCTTCCTATAATTCGACATAGATAATTACTACTCTTCTATTTCTCCTAAACTTCTAAATCAAGCTCTTCTTCTAGCTAGGAACCTTACTAACCTAACCCCACTAGAAATTAACATTATAATAATGCCCGCAAAACCCTTATTTCTTTTGAAAACAAACTCTGGTGCCGGGCAAATCACCACAATAATAACCATAGCAACCTATTCGACATAACTATGAGATCATCTGATTCAGCTCAGGTCATTGACTTAGTTGGACTTTATATACTTCACCAACTCCATATACATTTCCCTAACATCAAGGGAGGCCTATACAGGGACAACGCCTTATTAGTTACCAAAATCATAAATAAATCCTCCTTAGAAAGAACTAGAAAGAATCTACATAAATTTTTCTCTAACCTAAACCTATTTATCACATTCGAAAACGCTCACAAAACTGCTAACTTTCTTGTCGTAACTCTAAACCTATCAACCTCCCAATACTTCTCTTACCACAAGCCTTACCAATATGTTAAACACCTTAACATCCACCCCAATCGCCACAAATCCACTTTCGATGCTCTTTCGAATCAAGAGCATCTCAACCTGCATATCTGACCTTTCTTCCACTGAAGAAATTTTCAATAATCAAGCACCATATTACAATCAACCACTCGCCGCTAGCGACTTTTCCCAACAAATAGAACGCATCCATAACACCAGGCTCAAACAATATATATCTCAAATCACATACCAAACACGTACCAACCATCACAATCGCAACCAACCACATACACTCGTCGATGGAACCCCGGAAGCTCTTACACCTAGGCAACCTACATCCCACACGCATACATTTCACACTAGGTCAAAAACTAAAACAACTAAAACAGGTAACAACAGGCCTCGCCAGCCACATACATTCTCCAAAAATATAAGTAGCACTCCTTTATCTAAAAACTTAGATGGCACTACTCCCAGACACCCTAAGAAAGCGGCGGACGCTCTATTCTGTAGTAACACACAGCCATTCTCACTTAACGTTAAGAACTTAGCTAAATCCTTCATTAAAATACTAGACTCTAACTTCCCTCGGCAACATAAATATCATTCTATCTTCAATAGATCCACCCTGAAACTATCTTATTCTGCCCCACCCAATTTCGAATCTATTGTAGTAGCCTCTAATAAGCAAAAGCTTTCCCTTTACTATAAAACTCACATAATTACAACTCTAGTCATACGAACACTCAACATACACACAGCGCCAGCACAGATACCCTTACATTAGACCACAACCACAACCCATCCTACTGACATTGCCCTGAACACCACCACAATCTCTACCACTCATGCAAATAGTACAATTAATAACAACAATAGTAATAATAACAATGATGGTCATAATAATATTAGTAATACCAATAATCTGGAATTTTCTACCCCCTTCTCTAACCTCTCATCTGACAATATTACCTCCTCCATTCCTGAACACATTCTCCAAAATTCCCCTAATTGTAACTGCCGTTATATATATATATATATATATATAT